>NC_068415.1:19650352-19950352 GCF_023724105.1 Carassius gibelio
ATATTTGATGTCTTAAAGCAGAGATTACTTATCTGAAGTAAATATGTGATATGTCTTAATTTGCTGGGGTATATTTGTAGCAATAGCCAAAAAAAAAAGGTACCATTGTAGGGGTCCAAATTATCGATTTTTTATTTTATTAATTTTTTTGGTTGTATGCTGCAACTTGTATTCAACAGTCAACATTACTAAAATAAAATGTACGGTAAGTAAATAGAAAAATAAATAAATGAAAGCTTGAAATCTTTTATTGTATATTTTTTCCCCCAAATTCACCTTTTATTTAATTTTTCTGTAGATTTTTACACAATACAGTTTGTTTAAAGCAGCTTCACAGTAACAAACAAGGAAATAACAGAATTAATTATGCAATCTTTTTTAAATATGAGACCAATTTGAATAGTGCCGTAAAGCAACTCTAAAAGATAATAGTGTCATTATTCAGCTCAAGTTTTGATTCAGTTCAAGTTTACAATCCATTTAATTACAATAAAATCAAGCCCTGTCAGACATTTGTGGAAAGTGAAATATTAGTTTTTAGACACTGACATACGTCCTATTATGGACATAAAATGGGTTGTAAATGATATTCATGTTTACTTTAATAGAGACCACTTTTTAGGTGGAATATTGAGCGTCCTTTCACCCCACTGAGTGATTTCTTTTTTCAAAACTTGCTTTCTATTGATTTTGTTGAAACTTTAAATGATCCATTTTTCTGATGCATGAACAAAACTGTCTAGACTGAACTGAGAGGTGCAAGTTAAAGTGGATCCAATACTATGATAAAGATTACTATGAGCCATGTCAGATTCAGTAACTCTACAATCAGAGAGATGAGAGAGATAATACATAAGTTCCTCAGCCGAGAAGAAAGGCTCCTCTTCACATTTAGAGCAGAATTGATCCCCATGTACTGGTGACAGGCCTGTCTGACAACATGCTTTTAAAGAGATTTAGCTTAGCGAAACACATCCTAGCAATGAGAAGACAAACATGTTATTACCCAAACAACCCGCTGCAGGTGTTTCTCAACCCACAGCATGCGGCAGTGTTCTCTAAACTGAATTGAGATTTTATAATATGGAAAAAAAAAACTCTTTGGTCTGATTTTCTGTGTGTGTTTGTGTAAGTCGTTGGCTAATGATGTAGAACCCTGTTGTGTTTTCACCTGCGGTAACTGAGCACTTTTCCTAGAACAAAAAGGAAATAAAACAGAAATAAAAACAGTTGCCACTGGGATTTTAAAGCAGATTGTTAAAGTTTCCAGAAGTACTTAATCACAAAAGCAGTCAAGCAAGAATAGTTAGTCTCTGCAGGGCCAGAACGACACTAATAATTTGGTTTATATAGTATGTGAATGTTTCAAATGAATGCTAATGAGAATGGAAGCATTTTGAAGGGAACTGAATCCACCTTCAATCGTATCTGCGAATTCAGTTGTTATTCCCTGTTGGAAAAAAAAAAACAGCGTATGCTAGTTAGCTATGTTTTGAAGCTGTGATGCTGGTTTGAGCTGGTCCTTTGCTGGTTTATGCTTGTCCTTAGCTGGTCATGTGCTGGTCTTAGGCTGGTCGGACCAGCAAAAACCAGCAAAGGACCAGATTAAACCAGCTCAAACCAGCATCCCAGCTTCAAAACATGCCTAACTGGCATATGCAGGTTTTTTCAACAGGGGTTTTATTGTGGTCAGGCTAGTCATTTTGCTCTATTAATGGCTTGGTACTCTTATTTGGCTAGAAATGCTAAAATAGCTTAGCATAGTTTAGCATAACACACCTTGAAGTGTAATATCCCTGCTAAAACCACTCTTAGTGTGCTGGTCTTACCTGATCTCCGGACAATTTTTATTTTTTTATTTTTTTATTTAATTATTTTTCATAAGGGAGGCTGGAAAAGCAGCAAGACTAGTAGCTTAAACTAAGAGTAGCAAACTTATTTCATTGAGAAGATTGTGTTTGGCTCAATATATGTATAGGTAGCTGAGCAGCATTACAGCTAATCTGCATACAGTAATTTGATATGGGCCAAGTTTGTCAGACTCACGTAAACAAATGAGTTTAGAATCAGTTTAGGTTGTTTAAAATGAAATTGCGCTCTAAATGTAAAATCACATTCTCCTCAAATGACTAGTTTACTCTAATAAAAGTGTGCCCTAATTTGTGCTAGCTATGCTAGGCTTAACAAATCAATGGTGAAAGATGAAGATGGAATTGTTCCACTCTCTGTTCCTTTCTGTGTGCGAGTAAAACATGCACATCTGCATTTTCCATCTGATAAATTAGCTTTTTTCTCAGATATGGCAGACAATTGAATGAAGGGGCTGGTTGTGTTGAGGCACATCTAATCTTCCTGCTATATGTGCTGCTTCTCCCTCAGGCCTTGTTGGCTGTTATTAAAATGTGCTTTTCCATCAAGACAGGACCCAAACGTACTTACAGTCTCAGCTCGCTCCAATCTCACTCAAATAGCCCTTCCAAAGCAGCATACTATTTCCCTTCACTGCACATTGGCAATCATCTTGTCTCCAAATGTGCATTTGAAGCCAGAATAAAGGAGAAGAAGAGGAAAAGAATATTCTTGATTTATTGCTTTATTGTGGCGGCATTATTGCCACTCGGCTCTCACTGTGTTTACCTGATGTTATTGTTTTGCAGTGATAAAGTAGCTTTTTATTTTCCTGTGGTTCAGTGTTTCATATAGTAAATGATGAGTACTGGGAGAGAGAGGCACACCAGTGGGAGGGTGTTTAGTGCTGAGTTATAGGCCCTGTAGCTCAACTGTGGAGCCATTTTGAGTAGAGAAATTGATACACGGCCTTGGGTGCAGAGTGTCCAGTTTTTCTAAAATAACAGACGAGTGCTGCTGTACTAGCAGTAAAAGCATATGACTTTATTTTTAAGTCAAGAGGATATAATTCTTACATAAGCTTGTACATGACTTAATAAGTACGCAGAATATATTTATGATAAAATTTTTTATTTTGCACAGATTATCACAGATTATGTATCAGATGTTTACAAGGCATTGAGTCGTTACAATGAGCAGTTTATTTAAATATTCTGAAATATTTAACAAGTAGGAAAATGCCATGCCATTTCATAAATTCTAAATCAGTTTGCTAATCAGATTTAATCTAAGCACAGTTCATGAGAGGAAATCAAGAGTTAAAAAAACTGTACTCAGATATCAGACGAGAGTCGGTCATCTATAGGGGGAATAGCTGGATCAGGTAGACTGAGGTATAGGGCACGATGTCTTATTGAATGACTGCTTCAATTGAAAGTGACAGCAGGGAGGGAGGTAAAGGAGATTTGGAGGGAACAGAAGAACAGGGCATTGTGGGAGCACAGGGGTCATGGCTGCCACAGGCGATGCCTCAGGGTTGTCACAGTCATTGACGGATCACCTGTTACATACATGTTTTAGACATCTCCATGAACACACACAGAGAAATGCTTATTAACATTTGATTCTTTTAGCATTAATGCTAAATAGTAGCTATTTAGTCATGATGTTACAGTATGTACTCTAAAACCCACTTTGCACAATCCTCATATATGAGGATAAAATCAAGTCCTCCCCAACATTTCTTTTATTAGATATAATTTTCATTCCAAAATACATCAAATTAGCTAATAAAATAGTTAATGTTGACTGCAAATATGACGTGTGTGAGCAGGGTTATGGTGACAGCAGGGTTCTAATTACTGAAGGATGAATGTTTCTCTCACACTTCTGAATTTTGCCTGAGACTGAGGAGCCATTTGATGAGGCATATAAATGTGAACTTGATCCCAAACAGAGAAGTAACATTAAACACTCAGTGGGAATTTGCCTTCCCATCCTCGGCTGAACACTGAACTGTGAATGTGTTTTAGGGATGGGGGCTTTGAAATGATGCATATAAAGCTCAGCTTGCATAATTGTCGTTTAATTCCTTCAGGCTCACAGCAACATCTCATTCAGACTCTCAGCTTCTGGTTTTAATGTGCCTTATTGGGATGACAGATGATTTGGATAATTAGTATAGTTAAATTTTTGCAGTTTAGTTGCATAGAAGGAAAAGCAAATAATAATGTACACAGAAATTTTATTTTCATTCTGTCTTATTTTGCCTCCTTACATACTGATGGATTGATAGATTTTTTTAAAGGATTAGTTCACTTTTAGGATAAAGATTACCCGATAATTCACTTCACCCCATTGCTTCCAAAATGTTCATGTCTCTCTTTCCTCAGGTGAAAAGAAATTAAGGTTTTTGAGGAGAACATTTCAATTCGATGGTGGCCAATGGGTTGAAGATCCAATTTGAAGTTACAATGCATCTTCAAAGAGCTCTTCACAGTCCTAGCTGAGGAATAAGGGTCTTATCTAGTGAAACGATTGTTCATTTAAAAAAAACTAAAATTCTAAATTTATTTGAGTATTGCATAATCACATTGGAAAAGTCAAACATGGTTAGTTCTTTGTCCATTTCAAAAAGCTAGGGTAGGGTGAAAAACTCTTATTTTCCCCTCCAACTTCAAAATTGTCCAACATAGTTGTTTTACCTTTTTTGTAAAGGGCTTTTTTTTTCTTTTCTTTTTTGTAAATATTCGGTACTTCTGCCTATGTAATGTGTGCGTGATTACGTAATGTGGTCAAGCTAGTGCAAGACAAACATTTGTGGTTAAAAACTATATATTTATATATTAGAAAATTACTGTTCATTTCACTAGAAAAGACACTTATTCATTACTGCATTGAAACTGCAATTTGGAACTTCAATCCATTGTCTCCCACTGAAATCCCCTATATGGAGAAAAATCCTGGAAGGTTTTCTCAAAAACCTTAATTTCTTGCATGACATGGTGGTGAGTAAATTACCAGGATTTTATTTTTCCTTCTGGAAGGGAACCAATCCTTTAAAAAAAAAAAAACATTAATAAGATGAGTTAGGGGCATGGCTGTCTGTTTGTCTGACCAACAGCAGATGAGGAGAATGTTCAGGAAACCTGTTTGAAAACAGTAGTTTTAAATTCTGCTCATTGAGGTCAGTAGTAATAATGGAAAGTGATTATTTTCCGCAAACTGCAGAAAAACTACTGTTCTCAGTTCAGTGTTCTGTTGGAGTAACTGGAGCGCTAAATGAGATGGCAAAAACTAGCTTTGTGGAAGCACATACTCCCTTCTAGTTGGAGTAACTGCAGATACGTCAACTGAGTAGTTTGTAGATCTGAGCCATGAGCTATTTCAGAGATTTCAGTCAGTTTTAATGAACTAGTTTATCCAGTTTACTAAAATAACTGGCTTTAAAGTGTCCCTATTATGGGTAATGAAAGGTTAATATTTTAGTTTTGGGAGTCCCCAACAAAAAGCTGCCATGCATGCAAGGTCAAAAAACACTTTCATTGTCTTATAATATGCATTTATTTTTACCTTACTTGCTCAATGACTCCCAAACGATTCGCTCAATGAATAATTTTTTGAACCCCACCAATTACCACAGATTAGCATGATGCTAATCTGTGGTAATTGGTGTGATTGGTTTCATTTCATCATGCCTGTAATGCCTGATAAAGCAGCATTAGTAAGTGCAGTGCCGCTTTGTGTACAGTGTTTCCAGAGAAACCGCTATTTTAACCGCTCCAAAAGCAGCACCATAGTGGCAAAGAATGAATTAGCATTTTCCTTCAGACCAAGGTAAAAAGACCAACAAATGGGCGGGCAATATGCTAATGTTTCATGTTGACGTGTGATGTCATATGATGTATGATGTCAACATAAGGCTTGGAATTAGTTTTAGAAACGACCCGTTTCAATGATTCAGAGTCGATTCTTTTATTTGAGAGACAATAACTTTTTACATGATGCACTTTCAGATTCAAAACTTTGCAGGATATTTTCATTCACTTAGAGCCGTGTGACACACTGCATGAAAGGTCAGTTTCAAAAATCCATAATAGGTGCACTTTAAATAATGATTCCTTCATGGACGTGAGATCACTAGTCTAACATCACAGCTAAATGACTTGCATCATGTTTTAGAAAAAAGTAATAATAATAAATTGCTAGGGCATAAATAAAGAAGATTGTGAAAGAACAGTGAAAGAAAAAAGGCTTAAAAATATTAGTTTTTTTCCTATCTGTCTTTTACTTCATGTCTCTGTGTGCAGTGAGCATATATCTCTGTACCGCTGATGTGTATTAAGTTAGCTCAGGTCAAGGCCTGATATTTGCTGTTAGTTGTCTGTTAGAGATGTACGATGAAACGTGTATCGTTCAGGACTGATGATAGTTTTCAGTGGACATGATCTGACAATCTGGGGTTTATGAGACCTCTCTGTTTCTCCCGTCTGTCCTTCTGAATTGATTTGTGTGGATTCTCCCCACAGGGGTCAGGAACACTGCAGAGAAACGTATGACTGTATAAAATGACAAATGAATCAGACTGCCATATAATCTCACACAGGCAAACTGTTACACCTGGCAAAATTCGAATTAGTTGTATTTCCATTAACAAAAGAAAAATAATAAACAAAAAAATGTAAGGACTACATTATGTTTTCCCTGCTGAACTAAATATGTGGCATGTCAAGGAATTGGATACTTGGGGAACGTGGTTACATTGTAATGAAGATGCAAAATGCAAAACGCCCCAGGTTTACTTGATTTTGACATTTGTGTAATTGCAAATATTTTTGCCTGTTAAAGTTACCACATAAAGCTAATGTATGTTCGGGGCACAAAAGGTATAATGATAGTAATTCTCTACCTTTTGAATGAAGAACATTTTTAAAAATGGTCAATTACAGAATAATTTGGGTTTTCTACATATATTTCTCAAGTTTTACCAGACCACGTTGTCATACATTGAAGTGAAAAATTTCTGAGAAAATAAATGAATAAATATATGTATTATTCAATGCATTAATTAAATAATTAAATAATTAATTAAATAATTAAATAATTAATTAAATAATTAAATTAATTAAATAATATTCAAGATTACATACGTGTGTAAATACCATGGTAAATGAAAATGATATTCTTGCGCCATGGATTTAAAATTTGAATAATTTGATCAATACAGTACAGGGCTTGTTTTAATTAAGACATTATGTGGCTTTTTTTAGTCTCTCAATTTAGTTATATCTAGTTATATCTTAACACAGGGGCGGACTGGCCATCTGTGTGGTCTGGAGAATCACAGAACGGCCGGTACTCCAGGACGGCCGGCGGGCCGGCCCACCACCCGCCAAGCATGCAAGTCATCACCGACCCCGCCCCCCCCCCCCCCCCCACTAATCTGTTTTACACTCCAGTACTGTAGGTGGCAGCAGTGCACCTTTAAGTTGGATGCCAACTGCACTGGCCGCGGCCGCCAAGTAAGTAGAAGAAGTGGAAGAGTAGGAAGAAACGAACAGCAAAGACGTTAATGTTAGATAGAAGAAGCATAGAAACAAACAAACAAACAATATGCATAACGCGGCCGCGGGTAAAAAACTGAAGCCGCTAAATGTCCCAAACGAACCGAAATATATAGCAATATTTTCCAGCAGCAGCACCTCGCAGTTAAATATTAGCAGCAGTGAAGTGATGATGAGGGACAGAAAGATGAGCAGGTTCCAAAGGCAGATCCAGATCAAAGTATGGAACATGAGAGGAGAAAGAGAGTTACTTGCTAGGGATGATGTTAGGAAGTGATATTCAGGTTGCTACATTTTTTATGATTACAGTACTTAAAACAGCTAAACTGCAAAATTTTAGCTGTAAAATGACACATGCAGTAGTTAATATTAAAACATATGTTGTGCTTTTACTTTTAAAAATGTTGGTAACATTACAGTTAATGCTTACAAACTTTTTCATATAGCTGGTTTCCGATTTTGAATACAGAAGTTACATTTGTAATGGTGTATTTTCATTTAGATGTGGTATTATTATCTGTACAGTAAGATTAATTAACTGCATAAATTAAGATTATTAAGTAATAAATTCACTTTAAGAAAGCATGGAATAAAACCTTTTTTTTTCTCTTTTTTTTTATCCGTTCCATCGTTTGTTTATTCTGTTTGAGCTTAGACCAAGAGCAGAGAAAGACATCCACTCCAGCTCAACATCTAGTCAACTAGTGCTATTGCTATAATTTGGATGGTATAGTATCATTAGCCACAATTAAAGTCTTGTGACACTCATGTCAGGTGTTATTGTTGTTGTTGTCGAGTTTACGCGTGCTGATGGCTTTGGGCCGGGCCTAGTCAATGTCCGGGGCCGTTTTTTTTTTTCCAGTCCGTCCCTGTCTTAACAGCAACTTATAAAAATATTTAATATCTTGGTGATATTTTCAGAAACCAGGCTGCCACATGTATAGCACAAACAAGCACACACATGCACACTGAACCTCTAAATTTGGTGCTTGTCTGTGCGCCCTGTGGAGAACTGGCCCATTTTGTCCATTCTACAGAAGGCTGATTAGATGCACTCACATGCTCGCTGATGGATATCTCACACACTTTGATGTTTTCTTACCCATCAATCTAATGAGATTAGCAGAAGCTTCTTTATTTCTGCCTTTCTTCTCACTCTTAAGAAGACAGCGAATGAACGTCGTCTTTAGGGTGGATCTGTAGATGAAGCTGCAGTCACTTTTATGTTCGGTTAAGTCAGTTGTATGTCATGTGTGTTGTTGAGAAAACAGTAAATGAACTCGGTGTGCTTAAAGTGCCTGTTTTAGTGCTTTTGTCAGCAGTGACCTACATCAACAACATTTTTAGACATGTTGTAAGTGCTCGTGTGTATCCACACACACAGCTTCTGGTGTTGTCTCTCGACTGCATCTCACTTGAGGGGATTTAAGATCTATCAGATTTAAATTCGACTGAGGCTTGAAACTGTGCGATTCTTTGAAGTCTAATGAACTCAACATTTTTAAGCAACTTCAAACGACAATGGGACTATTGCTTCTGGTCTCAGAAGGAACCTCAATTAATTTCCATTTTCATCTTGAAGGATAAATAAATCACACAAAAAGAGGTTTACAACACCAAACAGACTGAATCCTACTAGCACCATAGCATTTATCCCAATGTGATAAAACCTGATTTGACAGAAGCTATACTTATTAATTACAGTTCAGGGTTCAAATAAATAAATCAATTAATACATAAAAAAAATCCATTATTTAAAATACATAGAAACAAAAAAGCAATAAAATTTAGCTTTAAATTTAAATTATATTGACACTGCATAAACATATTAATAATCTTTTTTACGTCATTTATATATTTAGGCCTAAATTTGTGTGCATATTTAGCCATGGAGGGCTTATTATTTTATATATGTTTTTCTAATCAACTTACTTCTTCAAGTTACTTCTTATCAACTTAATTTCTTACTCGGTTCTAACAATACCATGGAAAGTGGTAAAGTTACAATATGTATATTTAATTTAGTTTTAGCATTGACTTACGTCCTGAAGAACCAGTACTTTGTATGAATTTATATTGATCTCTGTTTGACGCAGAAGAAACGAAACGGAGAAAGAAAACAGAGATAAAAGGCTTGAGAAACAGAGAGCATGAAGAAGGTAATAGGAAGATGCGGAGAGAGAGAGAAGACAGAGAGGGACTTTAAAGTCGGCAGCAGCAGCTTTAATTCAATAAAGACTGGAGCTGTGTTGTGAGAAAATGAAAAGTCTTGTAGGGAGTCATTAGGCAATGTGTGGATTCTGGCATTGACACAATGCCACAGGGAGATGCCAGCCCAGTATTAATAAAGTGTGTGTGTGTGTATATATATAAGCTTATTTATTATATCTTAGCTTTTTGGATTTGGTTTAGTGTGTGTGTGTGTGCTCTTGTTTTTGTCACATATCAGGACACATCTCTGTATAATGACATGGGTATGCCACAGGTATAACAAGGAGAGGGTGACTTATGAGGACATAACCCATGTCCCCATTTTTCAAAACGCTTATAAACCATACAGAATTAGTTTTTTTGAGAAAGTAAAAATGCACAAAGTTTCCTGTTAGGGTTAGGGTTAGGTGTAGGGTTGATGTAGGGCCAAAGAATAAACAGTTTGTACAGTTTAACCATCACGCCTATAGGATGTCCCCAATTTTCACAAAAACAAATGTGTGTGTGTGTGTGTGTGTGTGTTGTTTTTGCTACTCACTGCTGTGTATGTACACATGGATAGGTTAAATACAGAGCTACATGTCCTTCCCTTCCCTTCCCTATTTTAGATTAGTTC
Organism: Carassius gibelio; assembly: GCF_023724105.1. NCBI lineage: Eukaryota > Metazoa > Chordata > Actinopteri > Cypriniformes > Cyprinidae > Carassius > Carassius gibelio. Next base: position 19,660,592 of record NC_068415.1, read on the forward strand.
TTTCAATAAACAGTGTTAGTTCAGACAGAAATTATCCTCCCCCATATTTTGCTAGCCCTATACATATATTGAGTATACATATCAAAGATTATATACAAGGTTTGCTCTTTGGTCTATAGTGCATTATATTTGAATGTGTTTTTGATTGCTAATTTACCTAATTGTTCTTGCAATTCATCGGCCAGTTTCAGATTTGCTACTTCATTAGTTCATTCTTTATGGATCATTGCTTCATTCCCTAAATCTTTTACAGTTTAGTGCTGGGAAAATGGTGACCCTTTGTCAGTGTATAGACCATTTCAGTGAAAAAAAGCATACACAATAAAATATGGAAAAAAAAATAAATAAATAAAAAACATCTTCATTATCCTATATGAAGAACTTTTATTTTTGATGCGATTAATCGCTTGACCACACACACACACACGCATGCACACACATTTATTTTCTAATCATTGATGCTTCTTTACGAATTTGATGTGTTTCCAGAAATTATTCTCTTTGGAATTGTGTGTTTCTGGGATTCCTTGTTGTGGGGATTACAGTTGCAACTGCAGATAGCAGTTAAAGCTCCTGTGCCCTCCTTCAATTAGACCTAATGTCAACAGCTCACTGTAGCAGTCAGAGTTCCCTCAGTTTGAAGAGCCATTGAAGTGGGTGATATCCAGACTTCTCTCCGAGAAACCACGACCTGTCCTCAGCATGAATGAGGACTTTGGAGCCATGCAGGGTAGAGAGCTGGAGCTCATTTCAAGACATCTCTTCTTGGACAGTTTAGTTGGCAGCCTTCTGACACAGATATACCCCACCCACACACTCATACGGTCAGTTCTTTACTGCCAAAGTTCAGTCCCTGAGGTAGGCAGTAATAATAAGCGGCATTGCAGGTGCAGCGGTCTGAACTGGGGGAAATAAATGAGTGTTTATTCTTTCCATTCCTGCTGCTGAGGGACAGCTGAAAGTTATCAGCTTTCCAGAGCTCTCCACAAACTGTCAGAGCATGGGCTAAAGTACTAGTCCACTTCATGTCGATCCAAACCAATATAACATTCTTTATTTTGTAGAGCACAAAAGATTAGATTTTTGAAGAATGTTTCAACTGTTTTTAACAATATAATGAAAGTTAGTGGGCTTCAGAAACAACTCCAGAGGCTGTTCGTTGAATGAAAAAAAGATGAGTTAGTTCCACCCAACATGGTGCGGTGACCTTCAAGGAGTTGTTAATTCATCATCTTTCATGAATCACACTCTCCTGTTCATCAGCTGCTTAATGTATGTGTTATGCATGTTAAGGACATAGGCTGCTATTCATTATAGCTCATCTCTTACTTTAGCATGTCACATTGTGTCAGTGTTATTGATATATGTTGCACTAGAAACCCAGAGCAATTTCTTCACCACTCCTATAGATTAATGATTGTGCAGTTGCTTGGTGACTAGCAGGACAGCCCATAGTATACCACATATTGGAGGAATCTAGGGCATCTCATACTGTATGTGCATATTTGGTATGTTATACATAAATTGTTGAGTGCCTCACCACATGTTTGTCTTGTGTAAATTACCTCAGGTTTTGGCCAGAGTTGTAATTTAGAATCTCAAATGTCTCTACGTTGATACAAGCCTTGTGGAAGAGATCTTCGCACCACCAAACAGGCTTCAAATTAGCATCATATGGCATGGGAAGCAGATTTGCCAACAAGGACACAAAAGACCAAAGCCTCCAGTGACAGTTTTTAGTGTACTTCTTGATACTGTGAGAGAAAGGTTAGCCTGCAGATGTCTTATCCGGCCTCCACTTCACTCACCTACCTGAACCTTTCCCCTATCCGGGTCACGGCACCAACATAACTGGTCCTACTCTTTCTGCTCTAAGGGGTATTGAATCAGCATCACTTGGCATGGGAGGTTTGTGCACTAACAAGGATATTAAAAACCACGTTATCAGGTTCTAGTGCTCTGCCTTAGGCCCAAAATGTGAGGTTTACCTGCTTTTGTCTTGTCTGGCCTCTATTACAATTACCCCCTTAAAGATCACATCCATTCGTATCACAACACCAATGTAACGGGGCCTACTCTCATCACTCCAAGCACGATATAAACCAATGTCTACTGGTATTGGAGGCTGGTGCGCTAACAAGGATGTTAAAGGCCACAAAGCATCAATTTCTAGTGTTCCTCTTGAGGTCCTGAGAGTAAGGTTTACCTGCAAAGGTCTCATTTAGCCTCTGTTACACTAACCCACCTAAACCATCCCCCATTCTGGTCACGGCACAAATGTAACTGGTCCTACTCTCTCAGCTTCAAGAGGCCTTTAGAATCAGAATAATCAGGCATTGGAGGTGGATGTGTTAACAAAGACATTAAAAAACAATGAATCAGGTTCAGAATGCTGACATCGTGGGGTGTACTCACACTAGGAACAGTTGCATTGTATCGAGCCCGAGTGCAATTGTTATTTTAAGCATATTGTATTTATTATAAAGAGTGAAATAATTGTGTATTTGTCTGAAATTTCAAAATCATCCTCAAGCTGACTGTCTAGTGCATTAAATATTTATGGTTATCAATTAAATATTGCATTTGATTCTTTTCAACAGCAAATCACTTAAATGCGACAAACTCGAAGTGGGGAATAGGACGTTTCCAATAGCATGTGAAGCCTGAATAAGTTACTATGAATTATGATGTGACTGTTTGGAAGTAACCAAGTGTTCTCGTTCATATTGATAACTTTGTGATTTATTATTTTGAGTCATTTGGGACATGTTGACTCACGGCCCTCTCACAATATATTGCTTAACTGAAATATCGCTTTTGCAGCTCAGAAACAATCTTTCACCCTTCATCTTTTATATGCAATCAATTAAGCCTAAGTAAGTTTATGTGTGTTCTGGCAAGTGTCTGTTTTTTACTTTTGTCCACTGATCAAACTGAAGGCTCAAACCTAATTTGGTCTGTTTGTCTTTGCTTCACTGAGTGTAAGCCAGTTAATTGGTCTACATCCTTGGAGGCTCATTGATTGGTCAGTCCAGTTATCCAGTTATAGGCTTTGTGATGAAGGTGTGGGAGGAACCACTTGAACTTTCTAAGCCATGATTGGCTGATAGACGTCCACTTTGATGTGAGAGCTCAAAAAAATATTCAGCTTTCATCCCTCCTATCACCTCACACCAGACTTGGACACAGCGTTGTTACATAGAAACCAACCATTCCCCATCATGCCTCGGGCCTGACATACCTGCAATTACAGCCACACACATGCAGCAGTCTTGACCTTTATTCTGAGCTGTGAATATGGCACCAAATGTAAGGCAGCTGGGGGTTAGGGAGGGTTTTCAAAGCTGATTTTAAACCCCCTGGCTTTGAACAACCTCACAGGCTCCTGCAGACAAACTCCAGTTGGACCTCAACAACTAGACTGAGATTAAAGATCTAACTGCTCAAACAGAACACCGTGTTAGAAATATGAGGATGTGGGCTGGGATAAATACGGGTTATTAGAATATAGCTTTGTATTTTTGTCAGCTGCAAGGTCCAGATTGTGCTGATCCTGGGAAAAGTAATGGCATTTTGAGATGATAGTGGATAGAGGGAGGAGGAGATGTGCTGCAGATATGCAAAATTCATCAAATGACTGTATGCTTCATCTGTCTCCCTCTCTTTTTTTCTTTCTTCAGGGCAGGACCGCAGTGAAGCAGCTCTGATAAAGCGTTTTAAGGGGGATGGTGTTCGCTACAAGGCCAAGCTCATCGGGATAGATGATGTCACTGCCGCAAGAGGGGACAAACTCTGTCAGGACTCAATGATGAAACTCAAGGTGTGTGTGCGATGGTTGCTTTTTTATATGGTTACTGTTAATTATTCCAGATTACATGACAAAAATTTTAGTAACGTAATCCATTGCATTACATATTTTCAGTAAAATAATCAAACTACTTACTGATCACTAAGTTATTTAACACATTGACTTAAATAGAATCATATTGTACCATATTGATATACAAATACCAAGATAAAGAAAATATATTCCATTCATTGTTATTAACAAAATAAGGTGCATTAAACATTATGTCAAGACTTTCCAAACTGAGGTTCATGAATTTAATGAAAAGCTAATAATTAATTAAATCAAACAAATGTAATATTATTTTTAACAACATAATGTGACAATTGATTAATTTCAGACAACTGCATACATGCAAATGCGTTACTTAACTTATTGCCTTAAAATCATAAAGATACTTCAAGTAAATATATTATGTGAAAGAGGTTTGGCTGAAAAAGAAGAATTTGGGAATTCCTGCATTACAAATGAAAATAAAATGTGAATTTAAAAAGGGAAATGTAAAAGGTGAAAGAAGAATTAGGGATAATCTATTTCTCTTTTTATTTTTATTTTTATTATTACAATATTTTACTGTTATTTTTTGAATCTGTAATTATGTAATCAATAAAGTTTTAACTGTAGTAATTTTTGTAATCTGATTACGTACTCCAGATTGTAATTATAAAATGAAAAAAAAAAAAAAATTATGAAATAATTTTTTGTTGATTGAAATAATTATGATGAATATGTGGCAGGGTGTATATTTAGTTATTTGTTATTTGTTTATGCATTTCACACTTTTATTGAAAATATTGGTTTAGATCAATATTAAATCTTCCCTTCTGGGAAGTTTTTTTTTAAGATGTAGTTTTAGGGTTAAAATTCCAGATATATTTATTATTAACATTATTTAAAAACAATATGATAAAGGTTTTTTGACAATCCTTATTTAATTATCCACATAATGAATGAATAAGCCACATCCATTAGATTGGGTAATGAGCCATGTGAACACCAGGGGTCACACTACCACGTGTACGTGGGTTCCTCTATTTGTGCATACATGTATGCCCCTGATACACATAAATAGACATTGATACACATCGTTGTGATGCCTCCGAAATAAAAAGTGTCTTATTGTATGTTCGCTATAAATCGCACCCTTTTCACCAGCATTTAGATTGGTTTCTTAATGTGTTGGATAGAGAGGGTGATTTTGCCATCTGATTTGCACGTTGGTCTGATTGCAATGTTCAGACTGTTATTGATCAAAGCTGTTTACCTCTCACTCATCCAGACACATAATCTATGCTCATATTCCCACAGTCGTCCACTCCTTATCAAACAAATGAGTCCCATAGTGTCATTTTAAATCTCTTATTCCTCTCTAACACTTTTTGTGTCTCTCTTTTCATCAGTTTTAGGTAAGAAGATTTTAAACAACATTTTGACTTAGGTATTTTAATGTAATCCCCATCCTCCCTTGATAATCAGCCCACGTAGCACTATAAAAACTTCCTTAAGCATCTGTCCAGCTTCTCCTACAGAGGAAGCTCTGCTCTGGCCTTCCCCAGGCGCGCCGGACTGCTAAACGAGATTCACATCTTATATTTCACGTCTGCATCTTTCTTCACTTCAGCACCACTTATACACACACTTCCTCTTCTGAGTTTGAAATGTCAGAGCTGGTGCTCTTTTCGCTGTGATCTTCCAGCTACCGGCATTAGAACGGCTCATTCATCATCCCGCCAGAACATATGGATGTGCTAATGGTGTGCTAACATACATCATGTGACTGACGGATGATGCTCCCTGCGCAGTCGGAAGGAAGATCAAGAAACAGGCTCATCTGATTGGTCCTGGAAGACTTGAGGGCTCCAGCTGTTTGGAGAACTGCCCAAACACACACCTTGGAACGGTTTGGATATACAGTACAAAGCGAGCTTTATTTCAGAACAAAGTTTTGGCTTTATATTGATCTTAATTGCAGTTATACATTTTGCAAATCTGACTTGAAGTGGCTTGTGAAAATATACCAAACAAGTGAGAACATTTTTTAAGTTGATTTTGGTCTGAAGTGTGATATATTCTCATCACAATGACTGATTCTGGCAAAGGCGGTGCACCACCATCTGGGGTGGCACTTTTTCTCCATACCGCTCTCAGCTTCTCTATCGCTCATTCGCAGCAGTTTTTCAAAAAAGGATGGTGCTCTCCATTCGTTCTACCCCTCTTGTTGAAAATGAATTGTGTCCGGTGTGAATTGTGTGTGGGTGAACAGTACAGATAAAGCATGTCTGTGTATTACACAATAAAATGCATTACTGTTTGGTTTATTAAAAGTGCAAAATGTACTCATGCATTCAAAAATGTGTGACTATACTAAGAACTAAAAGTCACCTTCATTAATTTGTAGTTTAATAATGATCTTTTGTTTTCCTGTTTCAAGGGCTGTGTCCACATTGGCCTTTTAAGTGTTCAATTAAAAAGTAAACAGTCAGCATTTCAGTCTCTGGCTGATAATTCAATAGATTTAAATGTTCAAGAGAAAATTTATATTATTCTCTCTCGTTTGTCTTTCTCTTGCACAGAATAATAGGGTGCATTTACACCGTCAAACAATTCGTATTTTTCCTCTAATATGTGGCATTTTGAATGAGTGTAAAAAACAAAAGCACATATAGGATCTTTATTCTTTTTTTTTTTTTTTTTTTTTGAGTGACTTTTTTCATTTGTATTTTATTTGACAACTATACTATACATTTGACAACTATACATAACAACTTAAAGTTATTGGCTAGCATGTGAGCGATAATACCAAAGAAATGAATATTATTTATGTGTTTTATATTCCTTGCATCTGCTGTAGAATGACCTATTACACAGCCAGACACTCTAAAACAAGGACAAAACTTTGGAGTGTCGAGCAATTATTTATGTGTGTGGTTAAAACGGTGAGGCAAGTTTAATTTGCTGTTGTCTTGCTCTTTGTTCTCAAAACAATGGTTTATATGGGGATACATTATTTGAAGCCATTTTTTGGATGATGTGTATGTGACAGGGTAAAGAAATTAATTATTAAGTCACTCCGAACCAGCTCATATCAGAACCTCCAAGCCCGAAATTGTTGAAAACAGAGAGAAAATGAATCAATTTCTTTACATAACAGCTAATTCTCCCCAAGGATTGCAGCAAGCAGCGAAAGCCGACGTTCTCTGCTCTGTTTCTGTTTTATCTTCATTTCTTTTCTTTTTTTTTTTCTTCATGTTTCTGTTTTCATCTTCTTGTCTGCAGGGAATCGCAGCCTCTGCGCGGTCTAAAGGAGAACACAAACAGAAAGTTTTTCTCACTGTGTCCTTTGGAGGGATCAAGATCTTCGATGAGAAGTCAGGGGTGAGTCGGGGGAGTGTTTGAGAGTCGGGGGTGGGCGGAGGGAATTGTGTCCTGTCACTACCCACGATCCTTTGAAGCATGTGTCTGAGCCACAAATACAAATCCTCAGATGCCTAACCTGGTTTCTGTTTGTTTTATCTACAAAAAGGACATTTTGGGTTTTTCATTACTTTGGAGATATGTTGTAGCTAATACCTAGTTGACATTTTTTACTTTTCCTTTCATCAATGATCAGCGGCAAGTTCTATAAAGTAGTTGGCATTAGTAAAAACTTCAGTGGGAGAGCTAATTGCTACAACAAACACAGGTAATTCTTAAAAAAATGTTCTTTTTAATGAGTCAGTCAAAAGGATTCATTATACATGATCTTGAATTAGCTTGTGAGTTAGTGATGGGAATCAGACTAAAGGCCTTTTCAAACTAATAACTATAACTATGAGATATCATCTAAAATTATAACTAATGATATTAGCGTGCACACCAAATGGATGCTAACATTCAGTTTATTAAAAACTCATGTTGTACTGTCGCTTTAAATGCTCTAGCTCATTAAAACAGGTAGATTCTGATTGGATGTCAATGTTTGTATTGTTTATAAGATGGAAAAATAATTTTGAAAGAGATTCCGACAAAATTGTTCATCTGTGTCATTATTGTGGTGTGTAATTTCCCAACACAATGTGTTATTAAAAATGCATGTTCTCAATGATAAATGGTATTCTAGCTAAGCATTCAAATATATTGCAAAAAATATTATGGCTTATTGTTTAGGGTAATAAGTACAGTTTTAAAGTGTCCCTACTATGAATTTTTGAAAATTGCCTTCCATGCAGTGTGTAACGCAGCTCTAAGTGAATGAAAAACATCCTGCAAAGTTTTAAATCTGAAAGTGCACTGTGTATAAAGTTATTGTCTCTCAAAAGAAAGAATTGACTCTGAATCATTGAAACGATTAGTTTCTAAAACAAATCCGAAGCCGTTAAATGTTGAGGTCAAAATGAAAGATAGCATATTGCCCGCCCAGTTGTTGGTCATGAAAATGCAAATCCATTCTTTGCCACTAGGTGATGCTTTTGGAGCAATAAAAATAGCGGATTCCCCGGTATGTTGTACACAATGCAGCACTGCGCTCACAAACGCTGCTTTATCAGGCATTACAGGCTCATGATGAAATAAAAATGAAACCAGTCGGACCAATAACCACAGATTAGCATCACGCAAAGGAAGGGTTTGGAAAAGGAATTGTTAAGCTAATCGATCAGGAGTCGTTGAGCAAGTAAGGTAGAAATAAATGCACATTACAAGACAATGGAAGTGTTTTTTTGACCTAGCATGTCAACCTCTTGTTGGGTATTCTTAAAACCAAAATATTAACCTTTCATTTCATTTCAAGTTTGTTTGGAACTAAACAGGCATATTCTTTTTTCAAATATTGAAATACTCTTAAAATATTTATATGGCAAAAATTCAGTTAGAATTACTAGACTGTACATCAGTGTGAAATATAGTAATTTATACAACAATAAACCAGTGTTAAAAAAGCACCACATCATCTTTTTGGGACTGGATGAAATGTGTACAGGCCTTAAAATTTCTGTCTGCACACAAACAATAAGTATCAGTTATTTCACAGACATAACTCAGAATATCTAGTTTACATTCTCTTCAAGAGGACCTCATCCTCTAGGTCTGAAAAGTTTGGGTCGATGGCAGAAGATGGTTTGTGTGTGTTAGCGTGCGGTTGCTGTAAGCAGCACTGAGTCTGCTCTGCGTCGGGTGGGGGTGCGGCCATCCTTTGGGAGAGGTAAGCCTGTGTTAATGATGCGTTTTAAAGAGAGGAGCGCTCTCCGGGGAAATCAGAGAAGCCTAATTGAACAGACTTCTTAGAATAGAACGACCGTAGCTTTACAAGACCCATCTGCAGGGCCTTGCACCGTCTTGATGGAGAGTAAATGGCAATAACAGCTAGTGAAATACACCTGAGCTGGTTATAAACGTAGGGAATGATGCTTATTTATGAAGTATCAGACCAGATCACGTACGCTTAAGTGCTGTTTCGCAGAAGTAGAGTTTGAAAGAGGAGTTCACTTTCTGAGTTATTGATTTGTTTATTTCTTTCTTTTTGTGAAGTGCCATTGAGCTCTTTTGGTTTGAAACCAGCTTGGACCTGATTTTTAAAAAAAAGATGAAGCAAATCCCACAGTGTTTTTTTATTTATTTATTTATTATATATATATACAGCATTTCACATTAATGTAAATAGCATAATGTATCATTTTAATTCAATTGTAATTATTTATTTTTGATGATATTTTCATGTTTTTGTCCTTTTTTACACTTACTTAATGGGACATTGGCTGTCCATTTTCCACAAGTTGGTATGATTCTTTAGGGTCTTTATGAAATGTCTGCATCATACTTTGGTTAAAATTCTACAATGGTCATGTTAAATTGCCCCTCACTTAGAAAGCAGTCTGGAGTAAAATGTTTTGCACAGAAATAAACCAATTTAAGTGTATACGGTGGCGCATTATCATTAAAAACTAAATGAATCCACTGCATCCTCAGTGGTTCTGATGTCAAGAGAAATTGAAGAATCTTATGTTCACCTTTACATCCAACTACAAAACACCTGCATTGCCATTTTTGTTGCTATAGGCGCTCAAGTGTGGAGAAAACAAGAAAATCAAATCAAAATGGCTTAATAACTGAGACTGTTCAGGTTTTTTAGGGGATAAAAACAAGTAGTGAATTGATTTTTATCATTATAGTGTGGTTGTGTCCATATACTGCTAATACACATTTATATGCAAACACCATATAAAAGTGAATTTTGCATCCAAATGACCCTTTAACGTCCTTTGTAGGTGCACTCAAACTAAAATTGTTTTATACCACAAAATGAAGAGTAATGTTAGACATTTGTCACATCATTTGTCATAAACTGATGTGTAGTTTTATTCTATGTAAGTTATTTGTCACTTCAAAGAAACTTTAGTGCAATGCTGCATCCACACCATTAGGTGTCAGTATAAAGTTAAAAAATACTATTGTTCCAATTAGTAAAACAAGCAGAAGGAAACACTCTTCACTAAAGTAAATGATAAAAACTTTAAGACTTAAAACCTTGAAAAGTGGTTTTATTCTACATAATGTGGGTTGCCCCTTCATGGTGGCAGCCATAATGAAATAACGTGACCAGCTGTGTTTTTTCTACATAAGACCCTTGCCACTTAAATTAAAAGTTTTTCATAATGCTAGATGTCAGTAGATGTAAGTATGAGGTTCATATTATCATTGTATCAGTTAGCAAAATAGTCAAAACGTTTATCTTTTTACAAAAAACACGAAATAATAAGATATCACAAGACCAGCCTTGGCTTTGAAATTCTCCTTTGAAATTCTCTTCGGTCAACTGCGGTAACAATGCATTAACTGTTGGGGCCAACAATTTTTTTTATAAAATGCCAAAATGAGAACTGGTTTTAAGATCTGTATCAACTTTTTCAGAGCTGGGGCCAGTTGCATGAACTTAGCCACCATGTTTAGACTGTCTTAATATCTAGTTTGACCAAGTTGCCTAGGTAGTAATCAGTAGTCTTGCTTCTCCAATAAAAATAAGACCAATCTATCTTTCATAACTGAATTTTAAAAGTTATGAGCGGTCTTAAAGAAAAAAAAAAGATGACAGTTAAACAGTTTATGCAACCGGTCCCAGGTGTGACATTTCAGCTGATTATATAGAAGCAAATACATGTTGCCAGTGTGGCTGCTCAGTCTCTCTTCAGGGTTCTGTGTTTTACTGATGAGTGCCGGTGATAAATGAGAGGTTACTATGTGAGCACAGTGTGCTGTGTTGTCATGGCGCCAGGAGGTGACCTACATGACAAGGTTTTAATCTGTCATTGATGCGTCTGATCTATTAGCACCATGACCTTTTACCTTCACATCTTTTATGTGTGTGTATCTGTCTGAGTGTGTATGTTTAATTATCAGACAACAATGGCATCACTACAACATTTATCATGTTGTGCTGCTGTTGGTTTAGCTCTGAATATACTACAGCAGTGACATTTTATCACATATCAGATATCTGTACTATGGGTGTGCCATATCATACCATCCACGATAATACCGGTATAGATTTTTACATGATAAAAAAGTGTCATATCGTGATATCAGTGATATAGCAATACTATGAGATATGGTGCATTTACTTCCCTAGAGCACACAACAACAGCACCACACACTGTGTTCGACTTGAACCATAGCGATACTATGAGGTGTGTGACCTCACAGTATCGCAAGAGTGGTTCTAGAGCATGTTTGAGCACACACTTTAACCCCTTATTTACACTGCACACTTCAGTTGTTTTAATGAACACTTTATATCATCTGGTTCCTTGTTTGTTAATGTTTTTAAATTTGCACCTTTTATTGTCCTTGAAATGCATAAGACTCTAAAAACATTGGATCACAGAAGCCCCCCTGGACCAGACATGTTGGAGCCTTAATTTTTGAAGTTGGCAGCAAATTTTATAGCAGAACCACTTTCAATTATTTTTAATCTTTCAATCAAAACCAAAGAAATTCCATCAGTTTGGAAATCAGCTTTTGTTCTACCTTTATTAAAAGGAGGTGATCCAGCAGTTATGTCTAATTATAGTCCAATATCAAATGTATGTGTTTTATCGAAAATTCTGGAATCTCTTGTTTGTGATCAGCTGAAAGCGTTCCTGTATTCAAATGACATCCTCTCTCAATTTCAATCACGCTTCAGAAAAAAGCACATTATTATCACTTCTACTATGAAGGTGATAAATGATATTATTGTGGCACTTGATAAGAAACAGTTCTGTGCTTCACTTTTTTTTAGATCTGTCAAAAGCTTTTGACACTGTCGACCATGCTGTTTTAAAGAACAGATTAATTTGCTCAGGATTGTCAGAGCATGCAGTTGCATGGTTCTCAAATGATCTGAATAACAGGACTCAATGCATTAAATATGAGGGACACTGTTCTGATTTTATTGTTGTACATAAGGGGGTGCCACAGGGCTCAGTTTTGGGGCCCCTCCTATTTATCTTGAATATCAATGATTTAGGTCAAAATGTTTCTGATGCTAATATGCATTTTTATGCTGATGATACAGTCATTTACTGCTATGGATCATCCCTTGCTCAGGCCACTGAAACCCTGCAGAAAGCTTTTGTTGCTGTCCAGCATTCACTTCAGTTAAAACTACTCCTTAATGCTGACTAAGCTAATGTTGTTTTAAAATTTTACAATGGTGCCTCAGACTGTTGCAGTACTGTCTACTCTTGAAGGGAATATTATAGAGGTGGTTCATGAATATAAATACCTTGGTGTCTTTATTGATAAGTCCCTCACTTTTAAACCACACATAGAACAACTTGTGAAGAAATTAAAACTTAAACTTGGGTTTTTCTTCCGTAATAAATTGTGTTTTTCTTTTGAAGTAAAAAAGCGCCTTGTCACTGCAACTTTTTTTTATCTGTGCTAGATTATGGTGATCTTTTTTATATGAATGCTTCTTCTTCATGTCTTCAAATGGTGGACACGGTTTATCATGCTTCTTTGAGGTTCATTACTAACTGTAGAGCCATGTCGCATCACTGTGAATTGTATTCACGAGTGGGATGACCCTCTCTGACCACTAGGAGGCAGGGACATTGGAACACTTTTATTTTCAAAGCTATGCTTGGATCACTGCTTCCATACATTTGTACTTTAATCACAGAGAGAAGTGTTGACTCTTACTCCCTGCGATCAAATGATCAGCTGTTGCACTCTGTTCCTTTTGCCCGCACTGAGTTGGGGAAGAAAGCCTTTGTCCACTCGGCTCCTTTTGCTTGGAATATGCTGCAGAAGGACTGGAAACTGACTGAGCTCTTGTCCTTTAACACTTTTAAAACTAAGCTGAAAGCAATGGAGACTGCCTCAATAATATGCAATTGTTTTTCATAACCTGTGTTATTTTAATGTTTCTTTGTATGTTTATAATTATGTAAATGTTGTTGCCTCTTGGCCAGGACTCCCTTGAAAAAGAGGTTTTTAATCTCAGTGGGACTCTCTTGGTTAAAAAAGGTTAAATAAAATAAAAATAAAAGTGGTGCGTTAGGGATCCATCACCGGAGCTGATCATGGCTTCTGTAGCCGATGCTTGTGTTTACATCAGCCGCGCCATATTTCAGAAGCGGCCCAGAAGCGGCTTTGCACACTGCTTCACTAAAGATAGGAACCTCGCCAATTTTTGATGGACGTAAATAAGTGGTCACTCACGTGGTATTTTTATGTTATATACTGATATAAGTCGAACATACAGCTGCTATTGCCATCTAATGAAAATAGATTTACACTTTGAATTAGTCTGTGAACAAAGGCAGTAGCTTTTTGGAAAAGGATGGAAAATGGTCTTCATTTTGTTTGTACTAATAAATGTTGCTGCCTGCCATCTGCACTCACCAATAAATCATGGTTCCATTTTTTTTTCTATATCGTTATCACGAATATTCTTAAAATATTGAGATATAATTTTGAGGCTATACCGCTCAGCCCTAGTCTGTACTGTACTGTAGTACTGTACCTAGTCTGTACTGTATACTGTACTGTATTTGGTTGCAAATGAGCTCTTAGATGGTTAATTCATTTTCCTTCATTTTACTAATAGGGTTAATGGAATAGTTAACAAAAAAATAAATAAAATAAAAAAATTCATAATTTACTCAGAGAAAAAAAAAAAGTATAAATATCTTCCATTGACCAAGGCCCACCCATGAGGCCGTTTGAGCGACACACGTCACATTTTGCAGAGTGGAAATGTCGCCACAATAACAGTGTGTAAAACTCTCAGACGTTTTTGAAAGATTCTATGCCGCAAACTTTAAATATTTCACATACTTTTGAAAATCCAGCATTTAGTTGATCAATATAAGCGCTGTTCGTCAGTTGTAAACACGATGGCTTTCTACTTTTGAAAGGGGGTTTGGCGCCACGATATCTTTGTTTCCAACATTAATGAATGCGAAACACATCTCGCGGAAATCCTGTAGAATTCAACCAATCCGATAACGACTTCAACATTCCTGAAGTTTTTCCCCTTTTTGTGTCCCATCTGCATCCGACGTTTAGCCAACAGTCCAGGCTGAGACTAGTAACCAAATAACTTTGAATTCCAATTATAAAGGTATACATCAGATTATACAAAGGTAAGAAAGAGATGCTTCTTTAAAGAACCTTTGACTGAATGGTTCTTTGTGGAACCAAAAATGGTTATTTTATGGCATTGCTGTGAAGAACCTTTAAACACCTTTAGCATTCCTCAATCTTGTATAGTCTAAAGAAGAGAGAAATTCCTACAGTATCAGAACGACATAAGGGTAAATGATGACAGAACTTTACATTTTGAGTGAACTGTCCCTTTAAATCTGAGGGTCACATTATCATGCTTACTTCTTACTCTGGTGTTTAATTTATACCCTGAGACTGGAAAAATGCAGTAAGTCTGATTGATGCTCTGCCCTCTCCACTACTGTTTGCAGTGGTTCTCGCAGGGTTTAGAGATGTTATGGAGTGATAGAGGGGTGTGTGTGTGTGTGTGTGTGTGTGTGTGTGTGTGTGTGTGAGAGAGAGAGAGAGAGAGAGAGAGAGAAAGAGACTGCACTCTGGGTTGTTGATCACATTGATGGTTTATAAGGTAAGATGACTTGACCAGGTCATATAGTGCCTGTGCTGGAAGTCATTAGATGTGCTGTCTACTGCTTCAGACAAAGCTATACTTCATATCCTTACCTCTTTTTCTCTCTTTCTTCCTGTAGCTCATTTTATTCCACTTCCACTTTTCTGTCTTCTTTTATTCTGGCCAAAGCTGATCTTTTAGCAATTGTGCAAATAAAAGTTTGGATGCCATCAGAGCAATTCAAAAAGTCAGCCTAACCTCTAAATAAAACAACAGTAATACAATCATAGATCATTACAGTGTGATGGGGTGGAAAGGACTTCAAATAGATAATATTTATCTATAATATTTATCTCTCTATCTTCATCTCATTTACATAAAACATATAATGGGGTACAAATGAGCTCCTGTGGAAGTGCCTCTGTTTTGCATTTTTATAAACTATTTTTACGTTTTAATTTGCATATCTATGACACATGACATGTAGACAGGAAAAAAGGCCAAAATTTTACTTTTATAAAATGAGAGAGAATGAATAAATAAAAAGTAGCCACAAACCAATTATTTGTGGCACTATATTCTGAATTTGTGGCAATGCCACAAATGGCCACAGGAGAGATGACTGTAGGATTCTTCCTAAAATCTATAATCATGTCTTTAGTACATTAATGTCCAGAAAGGACAATTTAAACCAGTCAATAAAATCTGTCAGTACAGGACCATGATCAAGATCCTCACTATTTAAAAGGGAAACGGTCAATGAATCATCCACTAACTTGATAATATGACTCCTCTCTAGTTGCATTTGAGACTCATTAGTATAAAGCACAAATAAAAGAGGTGAGAGAACACATCCTTGTGGTGACACAGTCAAAGAAAAAAGTACATCAGATAAAACCCTGTTTACTTTCACATATTGAGATCTATCAGTTAAAAAAAGTGTATCAGCCAACATATCAGCCCAGAATCAATATTATAAACCCTATTTAACCTTTCTGCTCAGAAATGGGGCTGGATACAGTTAATGGCAGATGAAAAATCTATAAAAACTGATCGCACAAAAGTATTTGCCAAGATGTGCGAAAATCATGTTTAATAGAGTACTTATCGCATCATCAACACCCCTACCAGACCTAAAGGCAAACTGAAATGGATCTAAATTTTCCTGTACCATGGTCAAAAGCTTATCCTTCACAACCTTGTTGTTTTCAGAATCAAAGAGGTACAGTAAGTGTTTCTGGCCTGTTCTCTTTTACACATTGTGGTACAGTATTCATAGGCACAGGTACAATAATAGATTCCTTCCAGAGACTAGGAACCTTTTGAAGGTGCAGTTAATACTAAAATGTTCCAGACTTAAAGAAGTCATTGCCTGCAAAGGATTCTAAACAAAACATCAAAGATAAACATTTGATTCATGATTATACTGTATTTATTTGTTTAATGACATTTGAGCCCCTGAAAATGGTAGGACTGTGTTTAAAATGGCTATAATTGCTAGGTTTTTATGTTAGATTTTTGTTCTACCCCTTGAATTAAAGCTTAAAGTCTGCACATTAACTTCACCTTGATTTTTTCATTTTAATTATATTCTGGTGGCATACAGAATATTATGAAAATTGTGTCAGTGTCCAAATATATATGGGCCTGGCTGTATATATTTGATTGCATGCTTATACCTCATTAGTGAAAACTGTGAATGTACAACAGAAAATTGTACTTTAAAGACAAAAGGATGAGCAAACCAGAAATTGAAAGATAGGGAAAGAAGAACAAAAGTGAGACAGAAAGCACTGGACAGCCTCTTTAGGATTCCACAGCTTTCCTCGCTGTCCTCTTTGTGTGGTTGTTCCAGCTTCATCTGCCTGTCGTCCGCTCCCTCCTTCACTCTTTCCTCCTTGGCATTGGCTCTCCCCTCCAGGCCCTCCTCTGATGAAGAGGAGCTGCTTCCTGATTTCATTATGGTGACTCAGTGGACGGCTGTGTGCAGTACTGTGACTCGGCTAATCATATTCTTGTCCTGCTGTCTGAAGGCCTGCCAAGACCAGCCACTCGTATTATTAGCTCTCCCACAAAGATGGAGCCCAGAGCGGAAGCGGAAAACAGGGAGGCCTCCAGCCCACTGCCACCTCCAAACTCCTCCTCAGTTAGAAATGCAGGCCTGTTTACACCAGGAAAGCCTATAATACCTAAAGAAAGCTATTCATTAGCATTCCCATTCATATCAGTGACAGTTGCTCGGCTCGGTTTCAAAACCAAGTGAGCCGTCTTGCTATCTACTGCCTACACGAGCAACCACCTTCAGAGGAAGTGTCCTGACTGAACTGGAAATTCCTTAGTGAAATATTTGGTATGCCCTACTTTAGCAAACAACTCAACATTTGATTTGATTGGCTGCATCCTAATATGCGTACTTCCCACTTGTTAACCATTACTAACAATTTTTTGCCATTTAGCATTTTTCAATGTTAAATGAATTGCAAGTAGTCTATATTTTCCACACAACGTCGCTATGCTTTGTAAGATTGTTTTCTTCACAAATTAAACACTTAATGCTGGCTAAGACTTTCAGTGAGTGAATGTATTCTAGAAATAACATGCCTGCTGTATGTCCTCTTACCCTCAAAACTAATTTTGCAAATATACTCATATACTGTATGATTTGCGAATCCACAGAACACTGATTTTGCTGAATGACTCCAGCCTCTCTCGTATCTAATGTGCCTAAGATATCCAATTTGGTTTCCAGATTCAGTCTTCATATATAGTTTCATTAGTCACTAATAGTATGCAGGGAGAGTCATCTTTGATTCTGTGCTACTGATTTGCATGGAGATGAGATCTGACCCATCCTATAAAGTGGTGATGTAAATGACTATATCTGTTCCACTTACTCTAATATCATTAGACAAAAAAAGTGAGCTTGTGTGTGTGTGTGTGTGTGTGGAGAGAGAGAACTTGGAGTGAGGGTTAGTAAAATGAGCTAAGTGTACTTTATCAAAAGAATAATAATAATAAATTTGGGCCAGGTGACTGGAAAGCATTATATATATATTCATTTATTTATTTATTTATTTATATTAGGGATGCAACGATACCACTTTTTTCAAAAACAAGTCAGATACCGATACTTTCATTTTTGGTACTTATTGATACCGATACCTGTATTTTCACAGCATTTGTCATTTTTTACAAATGTTGGCTAAAGAGAAAATAATAATATTAGGAAGAAGAAGAAGAAGAAGAAAGAATCATGTTAGTTGGCTTCACTTAGCAAACAGTGTTTCCTTCAGTTATTTCCACACTTAATAATACCTGTTAAAATGTATTGTATAAGCTTTTGTTACTTTCACTGTTAATTTTAATGCTGCATTAGAGCTGCTCCATTGCAGAAGCTCAATAATACTGTAAACACAAATCATTTTCCTAAAACTATGCAGGCAACCACTCGTTATACATTATATGAGTACATAGTACAATTTTGGTGATTTAATTTGTGTCACGCTCACTGCACACGGACCCTCGCGTACAAATAAAAACCATAATTTTAAAGAAAGCTAAACACATTTGCACTGGTGCATAATGAGAGAGACACTCATAGCCTAATGCATTTCACACAGTCTGCTAGTTTCACTTTTGCTTTAATTGTGTATGCTTGACGTTTAAAATAAATTTTGTTTATAGTGAATGCCCTTATGTTTGCTTGTTTTATATTTCCGAAATTTAATCCAAATGCATGCGCTAATGGAGTGAACAGCAATCACAATCGTGCAACAGAAGTGAGCACTCTCTGACTCTTATCTCTCTCTCTCACACACTCTCTTACGCATCTTTCACTCTCCTCACCATCAAATAACTTAGTAACTTGTGATTTGCTTGCTTGCTTTTTATATATCCGGCCGAACTACAAACTTTCCAGTGATGTCTGTGAGATATTCAACAAGATTTTGCGTCTGTGCAGCCGCGCGCTCAATCCACTCAGCACGCTCTGCTTATCAGCTCACACACATCCACTATACAGACATGAGTATTTAATGTTTAACATTATATTAATTACTTGCATGTACTTCACAGACATGCTTAATCTCCAATAACTCCATTCTACTCTGTTGTTCTGTTGTTAGTGTTTCTTTTTCTGGACACAGCTCTGTTCACACGTTGTGTGGGTAACTGCTTTTGGTATCGGGGCATTTTTACGAGTATGAGTACGAGTACGAGTACAGAAGCGCGGTATCTGGCCCGATACCGATACCAGTATCAGTATCGGTGCATCCCTAATATATATTACACACACACACACACACACACACACAATACAAGTCTTGTTAAAGTAATTTATATATGTATCTGCAGTGTAGATATACATGATTACTTTAATTAGTTAATTAGAATAATGAAATTAATTTAGCAATCATACTATTTGTAATTTGTTTGAATGGATTAACAGATTAAAAGATACACATTTGTTATATTTTGATAATATATTTCACTAAGAAGAGTCCCAGATCTCCTGCTGTTAAAGTACAGTAAGTTGGCACTAATAACATGAGATAAAATTCTTTATCCGCATGGCATTTCAATTCCGTTTCGCGCTGTCAAGAGTTATTAGTCTCTGCACCTACTGTCTCTCTCTCGCTCTTTTCCTGCCCATATGCTACGTTTTCCCAGAGGCGTCTATGGGCGGCTCATTTCTGAAGTTCCTTTCCAATCCCCCTCTCAGAGGAGTCGTTTTGGCTGCCCACCCGCTAGCTTGTCCACCCTTGATTGACTGTGTGTGTGGGTTTGTGGGTATGTATGTGTGTGTGTGTGTGTGCTGGCACCGGTGGCATTTTTGATTAAACTCAGTTCTCTCCTTACTAATTACCCCTCTCTCAGGCCCAGTTGCTATATAGTACGTAGTTTCTCTCGCACTTTCTGTCTAATCAAAGACCTGGAACACTCATCATTGCTATGGCAGCTGCTAATTAGTGGATACCTGGCGCCGTGGCAACAGCAGGTTGTTGGTGGGGGTGGCGAGTCAGGGCTGGTTGATGGGAATAATGACACCGTGTCTCCTTGTCTAGCTCCCACACTGAGATGATTAAATACGGACACACACTCCACCGCCAAGCGTGTGTTTTAATATAATGATTGGACTCCTACACATGGAACATGTAGAATAACTTTAATCATGCTATTTCATGTTGTATAACTGTATTAATGCTAAAATTAGAACAATATCATTTTAGCGGCTGCACTTTATTTTACAGTACGTGTACTTACAGTGTATTTATCTAAGAAAGTTTGGGTAATACAAGGTAACTACATGGTGTAGGGTTAGGTTTAGGGGTAGGTTCAGGGTTAGTATGTAGTTATTACATAGTTTTTGTAATTAATATAATATGTGCATAGTTTGTACATGAGGAAAAGGACTGTAAAATAAAGTGCTACCATTTTTTTTATCTATAGTGCTGGTAGTATGGGGTACTAACTCAATTGACCTGTTAACGTAATTAGTACTTGTGACTATTAGCGAGTATGACATTTGTTGTAGAGTGTGTGAGTATCTGCGTGAGTGTGGAACTACCTGAAGGTTTTTAGGAAGTCCCACAGCGCTGTTTGTCTGGCACATTAGCACTGCAAATAACCCAAACATTTTGCAAAAAAAAAAAAAAATGATGGTGGTAGATTGTTATAAATAATTGCTTGTTGTAGTATATACGCTATGTATTAATATAATAAATGAATTATTTATCTTTAGCAGGTGTGTTTTAAGCATGTGTGGGGATAGTAAATAAATCATGATTTTTAATCATTGATCATTCAGTTTTTGTTTTGTTTTTCTGGAAGAAGTCTCTTATGTTTACCATTGCTGAATTTATTTGAACAAAAACACAGTCAAAACAGTAATATCATAAAATATTATCACAATTTAAAATAACAATTTATATTTTATTAGCCTTTTTAAATATATTTTAAAATGTAGTTTATTCCTATTATGGCATAACTGAATTTTCAGCATCATTACTTCAGTCTTCGGTGTCACGTGATCCTTCGGAAATCATTGCAATATGCAAATTTCACAACATTACTGTTTTCCCCCCTCTCTCGGCATAATATTGAAAGACCAGACATTTTTACTTAAATGTTTAATTTTTTTCTTTCTTTCTTTCTTTCTTTCTTTCTTTCTTTCTTTCTTTCTGATCATTTGACTATAGTCATTCATACAATCCACAGACTATTTTATTTTGAAATGCATCTCTACTTCTATGTAGAGGAAGTAACCGTATGGGAATCACAAAGACCAAATGAGAGATTATGGAACAGAAAAGCTAAAAAGAGAGAACATGATAGCATGGTTGAGAGGAGGACAGGATGCATGAGATTGAGAGTGTTGAAAGGAGAAAGACAGAGAGAGATGTGTGGAGGAAGGGTGATAAATCATGCTAAACTCATTAATGAGATAACGGTGGCTGAGGAATATGAAGGTTAAAGGGTTGAGAGTTATTTCCTGCCATGGCCACTGCAGTCATTCACACATGCATATATTCAGACATGCACAGCACAACGGAAGTGACCAAAGGACGGTTTGTCGATCAGAATTGTTGAGGATCGGTCCAGTCTGCATTTATGATTTACTGTGTGTGTGTCTGATGTTGAGTTCAGCTGCTTCTCTGCTCTTTTGACATCAATCCACCTCATGGTGACACACTAGAAATGGAGCTCCATGTGATTTACAACAAAACACAGACACATTAACTTACAAATTCTCTCATGGTTCAGGTTCATATTGTTGAGTATTGACTTTAGATACTGTAAAGGATGCGCTTGTGGCTGGCTTGACAGAACAGATCTGTAGAGTTCAAAAGCAGCGGGTATTTTACTGCAGTAAAGCTCTAAACTGATCTCTCTTTAAATTTACACTAGATTCAGCTTCCATTCAGTGACAGTGTTGGTTGGGCAGTTGTGTCCTCTGTTCTCTAGCGTCCTTTACTGTTTTGTGCTTTGCTGAGCTTTAATCTTTCTAGATTTCACACATTTTAGCCATTTTGACTGAAAACTGTCCAGACTCTCAAAGTTTTTTTTCTCATTGCATTGATTTGAAATACAGTAAAACCGTAATATTGTCAAAATTATTACAGATAAAAGCAGGTTATTACAGATTATTTTGTAGTTATCTATTTATTTATTTATTTTATTGATTGATTGATTGTAAATGACAATGAAATTTACCTTGATTTTTGTTTTTGCCACACATCACTTCACATATTATCTGTGGGACTGTCATGAGTAGAATATATTTAATCGAAAACAAAGAAAGATGCACCATTTTTTCTCATAGACATCTGGTTACTTGCTACTCAAACAAGTTCTTCAAACAAACTATAAATATCCTGCAGAGTTTTGCCATATCTCTTGATTATTTTATGCTCGAAAACTCTGGTACTTCTGTAAACACAACTAGATTTCCAGGTGGACTGATAAAACAGCTGTGTGCCCTTATTGCTGGTGGTTGTGTAGAGTCAGCCAACAAGAATAGAGCTTGCCAGATCCAGGAAGTGCTTTCCAGATTTGTGTACCATATCAAGCAGTCTTTAAACAGCCTGTGAGTGGTCCGTCTGAAGGCTGGAGATTTTGGATCAAACTGTCAATGTTTAAAAGCAAGAAACTTCACAGTAAAGAGATAGATTATGAAAACTTTATACTACATCACAGGAAAGATGTTTAGATAAAAACAGGCTGCTTATAGATTCTCCTAAATAGACCAATCTTTGACTTATAATGCCATGAGGGTGGAGGGATGATCAAACATTTCTTTATGGCATATTCTATCATTTCTGTCTCTGAAAAATTACCTTCACAAGTCACTCTTTGAATGAGACATTGCAAGGTTGGTTATTCAATCTGTAATATTTCTGCTCTGACTTATGTCTGTTTTCACCTTTATACAAGTAAAGGAGACAGAAAAATGTGTTTTTCCTCCTCCTTCCCTCCCCTCGTTTATGGTAAATGGATGATGAGCCGCTTTTCTCCGGTTTGACTTTTTGGACAGGCTTCAAGGCGACAGATGTGAGTTTGTGTTTAGAGAATGAAATATTGAATAATTAGTGCATCGCTACATTTCTAATCCAACCACTGTCACTTTGTAAGTGCGCTCAGCTTCTTCTTACCTTACTCTCTTCTCTTCTCATAACTCATTACACGCAGGGTACAAAAAAAAACTTTTATTTTAACATACAGATGCAATCAAAATTACTCAACCCCTCAGAGACTGCAGTACTTTACAAATACAAGCTTCTCTGAAGATCCAGGATAAGATAAAAATTGCATATATAACAGTTCACTGGCATATTAAAAGTGTTATTGTCAATATATAATGTAATATTTTTGAGCTATAAGATTTTTTAGAATACTGCTATGTCATAATTATTCAACCCCTATTCAACATTGCTGTTTTTAAATCACTTATTTGCATGGTGCGGAATAAAACAGTCTCAAAACACAATTAAGCCTTTAGAAACTCTATTAAAAACAGAATTAGCTTGAGCCGTTACACATACAGTTAGCCCATGCATGTGTTGAAGTTGAGTAGCAAAAATGTCAACAGAGAACTCACAAAAGCAAAAGAGAAGAAATATTGTATTACTTTAGAAAGGCAAGGCTATATGCAGATTTTCAAGACATTGAAAGTTCCTAGAGACACAGCTCTCAGCCTTATTCCTTAGCTTAAAGTGTGTTTTACCAGAAAACATTTGAGGGTGTTGAAGAAAAAGCACACTATCATAACATGTTTAATCAGAGCAACTGAGAAAAACCTGCAATGTACAGCCAAAGACTTGCAAGTTGACCCGATAAAAGGAGGAAAACCATTTCAATGCAGCGTGTAAGAAGATCACTAGACAAGTATTGCCTTTATGTTGAGACATTTGCATAATACCACTCTTGATCAAGAAGAACAAAAGGCAGACTTGAACTTGATAAAATTCATTTGTGTAGACCTGTGAAGCTCTAGAGGAATGTTATATGGAGTGATGTGACCAAACTGGAACTTTTTGGACCCATGGATCAGCGGTATGTCTGCTGCAAAAAAGGCAAAGCTCATAAGCAGAAGAACACAATCTCCATCCTCAAACTTGGAGGTGGATCAGTCTTGTTATGGGGTTTCTTTATCTATATAGATAGATAAAATAAAATAGAAAATGTATTTTTCAAAAAAAAAAAAAAAACATTAAATTTAAAAAAAAAAACACAATTTGTCAATGTTAATGCCTGTAACTATGTTTTTGATTTCATTCAGCATAATTTCTGGAGGTCAGGGACGAACCAGTGTCATGCACAGAGCAGTACAAAACCCCAGAAACCATTCAAAAGGCTGCATTTTGTTCAGATGTGTGCTTAGATGTGGATCTGAAGTGGCGTATCATTTTGAAGTGATGTCATTAAGAGGCTCTTATCACTATCAAACAGAGTCTGTTCCTCACGGCGGAGGATTGTTACAGTTGCACTGGCTGGCTTCCCTCTGGGCAGGATGGTGTATCGATAGTCCTCCCTGTTAACACCTGCACTCACACACACACTAACACACAGTCATGATCTCCTGCGCTCAGGGAGAAGATACTACTGAACAGAAAGAGCCTCCATTTGAGGAGCTCACCAAGTAGATAATGTCATAGCATGTCGAACAAGAACGGGATAGGAAATTGAAAGAATTGTTCTACTAGGCAGACTCATTTGCAAAACCCAGATAGTCCTTGTGTAATCCTCCCTCGCTGTACGGCAAACAATGGGTGGCACCAAGCTCTGAAGGGATTCTGGGCCTGCTGTCCCTCATCTGTGCCGATTTAGAAAAAACTGTCCCGTTTTGGGACACGTTATCCTCTTTTTCCCTTGACTTTCCATCTATAAGTTCAGTCGGCGTAGGCCAACGGCAAAGCTTAAACGTTGAGGCTCCAAAACAATATGAAATAAGGGCTAAAACGTGCACTTTATCTCTAACTATTGGCCCGTAGCTACACAAGGACCTAATAAAGCCGTGGCTAATGTGTGTACGCGCGTGTGTGCGAATGTGTACGGGAGTCAAGCGGCTGGTTAATTAGCAGTGAATGTGTGGTTTTGAAGGGCTTAGCGTCGGACTCCAGATCCTCATTATCTCTGTAACACCAGCGTTCCCTTTCCGCTGTCTCCCCTCTCCTCATACCAGTGTTATTCAGCAGAACCCAGAGATAAGCAACACACACACATACACACACACTCATCACCAGTGTTGGACATGTCCCCAGTCGCTAAAACCTCATTATGAGCTCTGTTTGTGTATTGTCATTAAGTTGTGTGTGTGTTCCCTTGGGGAGCGATTAAACAGGACAGGGCTTTTGTTTTAGGCCTTTGTGTTTATAATTCTTTGACAGCCGTGAATAACCTGAACTCTGTGCCTTTAAATCGTATTGGTCATAGGATGTCTTTTTTTTTTTTTTTCAAAACTGACAGAGGTAGCATTGGAACACTCTACATGAACAGCAGCTCATTTAGGCCACACAGAAGCACTGGAAGGTTTTATTAAGTCAGTGGCTTTAGCATGTTGCTAAGCTAACAGTTTGATATTTAGTTTGAGTCCCCCCTGAAAAGTGTAAACACTGTGACTGTCTGCAATGTAATGAAAACATTGTTCTGTTTGTGTGAGCATCAAAACAGTAAGTGACTCAACTAATAGTGTGAGTTTTGGGGCGGGGCTATCTGTTTGTCTGACCAATAGCAGGTTTTGGAGGATTTGAGAAACAAGTTGTATATATATATATATATTTGTTTTTTTTTTTTGTTTTTTTTTTTTAAATAGATTTTTAACAGCAAAATGTTTGGAGAAAACCACATTACCCATGATAATGTACAGATAATTCCACCAATCATTCGCAAAAGTGCACCAAATTAGCTCTTTAGCTCCGCCCACTCCAATGAAATAATGCAATATTATTTTATTGTTAAATAGGTTGTTTTTTTGTTTTTGTTTTCCAATAAAAGTGACATATGTTAATACAATAATGTTTTTCTCAATCTTTTTTTTATTTATTTATGTTTCATTTGATAGCATATAATAATTAGTGATTTACCTTGTTCCAGGTTGGCTTTGTTCATGTCAAGTCCCCTTTGGGGAAAAACAATAATAATAATAATAAATAATAAAAAATAAACATAAATGTATCCAGAACCATTGCCACTGAAAAAGTGAGTGGCCACTAATGTACTTTATTGGAGTTAATGCTTTGTCCAGAATGTTGTACCTTGAAAGGCAACATAACAGTGAACAGCCTTCACATAAAGAGCATGTACATGATGTCTTAAAATGCTAATAACTAAGTACACAGCTCATTAGGTTTTAGAGCAGTGTCCTCTTTCTGACCTCGGTAGCTCAAAGGTCTTGAAGTGTGATGCTCAGTGTATCATCACCGTGGTAACAGTGTCATTATCAATGCACCAGCGTGCCTTCAGAGGTCGTAGGGCCGCTGTGATGATTTGAATGAAAGAAAGGAATGAATGGAAGCCACAAAAGGAACCAATCTGAAACATGCTGTTCTGATGAAGCGTCACCGTGCGGTGCCGCGTGTATTATTGAGCGCCAGTTCTTAGGTGTGCGAATGACCTGCAGATTATGGGTCATTATGATGGAAAGCGGCTCGTGTGCTGTGATAACACAGGACTCGCTACGCCAGCTCGCGGCAAACATTCCATTCTGTGAACTAGTTAGAGGAAGGCTGGCATTGAACAGGCACACAAGTAATTAATCTTTCAAGGATTTGCTATGCTTCCAATTTTAAACTGCCCAGAAGGAACGAAAATGCATTTATGTGTTGAAGATTTTGCCTCTAAAACCCAGAAAAGCACTTGAAAGATTAAAGTCTGCAGTTAGTGGGACTGTTTCATTTTGTATTACAAGCAGCATTCTTGGAAAACAAGCAATTTATTCGCTGGGAAGCAGGAAATTTTCTTTCAAGTTACATTATGAATGAAAGGGAATTTCTTTTTGTGTAAAATAAGTGTATCTGAAATCAAAAAGCTAAAAAGTGTGAGATGGTGTTGATGAAACCAGAGATGGAGATACAGCAAAATAAAAAATAAGGACAGATAGTCTAGCACAGGGGATTAAATAAATCAGTTTTTTTTTTTTTTTCAGCCAATTCATTCCAGCGTGCAAAAAATCTTCTAAAATCAACTAAATGCTGCTAGGAAATTAGAAGCTATGCTACTTTTAAAAAGCTAAGCTACTCCCCTGTGAAAGAAGTAGTGTACTTAAATGATTGAATGTGCACTTTTAGTGTACTTCAAATTTTAAAACATATTTAAAAACCATGCATTTGCAGATCATATAATAATATCTAAATAAAAGGCCATTATGTAAAGACAGTACACTTTCACGTCTGTTTCTCAACACAATCACGTACATTACACTGTCCAATTAAAGTTTTACCCTTAAATATATTTGAAATCATTGTTTTCATCATCTTTTGTCATACTTTATAGTATACATATTTTTATGTGTTGACTAATACTTTATTATTTTAACGCTAGTGTTATGTGTTAACTTTATTACAGTTGTGTAATTACAAATACATGTAAATAACTTATTGTAACCAACAAATTGCAATAAATATATTTTACTTTACCATAAATGCTTGTGTGTACATTGGACAGTATATATCAATAAGAGGAATTATGAAATCACACATGTAATTAGATCCTACTTAAGTTCAACTAATTACATTTATTATAAATTTAAACTATAATATATTTAAATTTGCTGTGATTTTATATAACATGCAATCGACCCTTCGCCAGGAGTGTGACTGACAGGCAATCCGACCAATTATGTTTTTTGCGAAGGTTCAATTAAGGGTCCAGAAAAATTTAATTCCATATATTCTTTCTGCAGTAAATGCTCTTTTTTAAAAGTATACTGTACTTCGTTTTCACAAGGGCTGTCACACCTCTGAAATGAAAATCATCTTGTGTGAAATCATTCAGTTTTGCGTGGGCACATGACATGATTAGTTTGATAATGAAAGCTGCGCATTAACCTCATTCAGAAGTT
Organism: Carassius gibelio; assembly: GCF_023724105.1. Classification (NCBI taxonomy): domain Eukaryota; kingdom Metazoa; phylum Chordata; class Actinopteri; order Cypriniformes; family Cyprinidae; genus Carassius; species Carassius gibelio. The sequence goes on from NC_068415.1 coordinate 19,688,570, forward strand.
TTTAACAAAGGAACCCTCCTTCTCAAAGTTTGTTTAGCACGTCACTGACAACACTTGATATTTCAGCAGGGAAAATAGCACCTCACAGTCAGACGGGTTGTCATAAGATGTCATCCACTATTGCAACTCTGGAGTTAACTGCTAGGCCCATGGGGGTGCATCTCTCCTTCTCCCTGTGCGAGCGGCGTGTGTATTGTGTTAGTGATGTTTTAATGACTCTAGATGAAGTGGTGGTGAGGGGAAGATTGCCACTTGCAGTAGATTTCAGCAGATGATTGCTCTTCAGCGGCAGGAGGCTGACACTAGTGCCAAGACCCCAGTGTTTCAGCCATCATCCTGGAGGACGAATTGCTCTGAGCTTTTGACCTATTTTCTGTCCTCCGGTCCCCTCTCTGGGTAAATGTCCCCCTTCATTTAAATGTCTGTTCAGTGTTTGAAGGCCATTTCTGAAGGTCTTTGTACCTGTGCTTGGATTTGGAGGTTTAAGTTGGTGTTTGGGTGTAACTACTTTCAAACTAGAGCTTTTGGTACACAGCTGGGTTCAGTTGACTGTTTGGTTGGTTTGATTGGTGTCAGCTGCAAAACTCAAAAATCAAAGTAAAAATCAAGCTTGAGACTTTTTAAAAATAGGGTTGGCATGGAGTTTGAACTCAAATAACAAAAATCAGTGTCTAAACATAACTTTGTTGCTGTCAGAGAAAAGGGGTGTGTGGAGTTTAAATGTAAATGATAAAATTTAATATTAAATAAAATAAAGAAAACAGAAAAAAAAAAATTAAAAGTAAAATAAAATGTAAGCGCAAGATGGAATAGAATAAAATAAAAATGTCAGTTAAAATAAATTTCAAACAGTAAGATACAATTAAATATAAAATAAAGAAAAATAGGTCAATTTGTAATAAACCTGAAGACACTACCACTTCCGCAGCCCTCTCCACTAATTTCACTTCTTCCCACACTCCTCGTATGACTGGAAGGGGTGGAGGTACTGGTCTCCTTATATCAAAAGAATGGAAATTTGATATTTAACCATCACCTACATGTAACAGTTCATTTGAATCACATGCCATTACTGTAACCTACCCTGTTAAAATCCACATTGGGGTCATTTATCATCCCCCAGGTCAATTGGGAATTTTCTTGGAGGAGTTGGATGTGCTGCTATCAAACTTTCCTGAAGATGTTACTCCTCTGGTACTGCTTGGTGGATTCAACATCCACCTAGATAAACCCCAGGCTGCTGACTTCAACACTCTGCTCGCCTCATTTGATCTCAAGCGAGTGTCTACTACAGCGACTCACAAATCAGGCAACCAACTGGACCTCATCTAAACAAGCTGTTGCTCCATGGACAACTCTTCAGTTGTTCCACTGCACACCTCAGACCACTTCCTCATTACTGCTAACCCCGCACTTACTCCTGAAGCGGCACACACTCCAACGCAGGTCACCTTTCGACAGAACCTACGCTCACTCTCTCCATCTCGCCTATCTTCTGTGGTTTCATCATCGCTTCTTTCATTCTCTGCTTTCAGCTCTGGACACGGGCAGCGCTACAGACACTCTTTGCTCCACTCTAATCTCTTGCTTAGACAACTTTTGCCCAATGTCGTCTAGACCAGCACGCACCACCTGTTCTGCCCGCTGGCTGTCCGAGGTTCTCTGTGAACATCGCTCTAAACTCAGGGCTGCAGAGAGGAAATGGCATAGATCAAGAAACTCTATCGACCTCAGTGTGTATCAGTCTCTCCTCTCTTCCTTCTCTGCAAATGTCTTCACGGCTAAAACATCCTACTACCACAACAAAATTAACAGCTGTTGTGATGCTCGGACACTCTTCAAAACTTTCACTTCTCTTCTTAATCCATCTCCACCTCCTCCTCCATCGACTCTTACAGCTGACGACATTGCAGTTTTCTTCACAAATAAGACAAGAACCATCAGTGACCAATTCTCCACACCACAGACTGAAGATAACTTCACAATGACCGACGCACACTCTCTCTCCTCCTTCTCTCCACTCTCAGAGATGGACGTTTCTAAATGTATCCTGTCAAATCATCCTACTACTTGTCCACTTGATCTGATCCTCACTCACCTCCTTCAGGCAATCTCTTCTTCAGTCATACCTTCACTTACTCACATTATCAATTCCTCTCTTCACTCTGGAACATATTCCTCAGCATATAAGCAGGCTCGGGTAAGCCCTCTGCTTAAGAAACCATCTCTAAATCTAGCGCTTCTAGAAAACTACAGACCGGTATCCCTTCTTCCATTCATTGCAAAGACACTTGAGTGAGCTGTGTTCAACCAGCTCTCTATGTTCCTTGTACAGAACAACCTCCTGAACAGGAACCAATCTGGCTTCAAAAGTGGCCACTCAACTGAGACTGCCCTGCTCTCATTTACTGAAGCCCTACGACTGGCAAGAGCAGCTTCAAAATCCTCAGTACTCCTCTTACTGGACCTTTCTGCTGCTTTTGACACCGTTAATCACCATATTCTCCTGTCCACCCTCAGAAAGATGGGCATCTCTGGAACCGCACTCCTGTGGTTTAAGTCCTACCTCTCCAATAGATCCTTCAGTGTGTCTTGGGGGAGGGGGTGATGTTTCTAATTCACAAAAACTTGCTACTGGGGTTCCTCAAGGCTCAGTACTTGGACCCCTTTTCTTCTCCATCTACACAACATCATTAGAATCTGTCATTCAGAAGCATGGCTCTTCATATCACTGCTATGCTGATAGCTGGGTTCGTCAACAATAACTCCTTCCAGGACAACCAGAAACCTAGGAGTTGTGATGGATCATCAGTTAAGCTTCACAGACCATATTGCTACAACGACCTGGTCCTGCAGATTTGCCTTATACAATATTAGGAAGATTAGACCCTTCCTGTCAGAGCAAGCCACCAAGCATTTCCTGTCAGAGGGAAAGCCATGCCCCTAACTATGACATGACCGACCAAGTCCATGATTGACACCCTCTCATTAGCATATTTTGCATAGGAAAAGTAATTGTGAAACTACATTCAGAAATAAATTAGGGATTAAAAGATTTCCATAAACATTTTCAATTTGCCAACCAATTAATTTCATTTATTTGGCTACTTTCATCATGTTTAATCATTTATATACACATTTAAACAAGATTAAGTGTATTTATACACACATTTATGTATATATAATCTGTATTTACTAATTTATTGTTTTTGCAGGTTTTTTCCTCCATATGTTTTTATTAAAAATACTATTATTTTCAGATTGGCTTATTGTATTTTGTTGTCCTTTTCTTTATTACAGTCTCTCCTTATTGAAGTACATAGGAGCTATACTTACATGCCAGTTACCTACAAAGAAAACAACAGCCTGATTGTGTTTCCAAGATGGCCACCAAGCAATCTGACTTTCTTGTGTAGTGTAGAGTTACTCACATGTGCTTTGTTTTTATCCAAAGGTTCTTCAGCACCACCATGCAGTTCATGAGATTTCCTACATTGCAAAGGATATCACAGACCATCGAGCCTTTGGTTATGTATGTGGGAAAGAGGGAAACCATCGGTTTGTGGCCATCAAAACGGCTCAGTCTGTAAGTACTCACACCTGAAAATTAAACTGTGTATGTGTGTGTGTTGATTGTACACTATACATCCACAAGTATATTTCAGAACTGCGAGTAGATTTTTTACTATGCCAGATTCTGCTCCTCTGGAAAGGCTTGATCTCTGTGTGTCTGTCTTGAATAGGTTTCTGTATTTGTTTCTGCTACTGTTCTTTGTTGTTGCATTGCTCTAGTCTGCAGTGCTGCGGTTCTGTGGCAGTTGCTCAATCGATTTCCATGCCGGGTCGATGAGTATCTGCTGTCCTCTCTCCCCACATCCATCACTGTCTTGCTCTGAACTTCAAGTGACTCAGTAAACACATAAAGATAAAGGAATGGCAGCATGCTCCTGCGCTTGTGCTCCATCCCACCAAAAAAACTGCTTTCACTCACTTTTCTTTTTCCTTTTCTGGTGTTCCGCAATTAATGTTTTATCTTACAGGGGCTAATTAAAACAAATTATTATTTTATTTTATTTTATTTCTGTTGTCCATCTATTAATGGTTTATGTTACAGGGGTTAATTCAAACTAACAGATTATTTTATTTTATTTTATTTTATTTTATTCCTCTATGTTTGAGTTATTTCCACCGCAGTCAACAAAGTTACTCCTAATAAAGTATTTTCTAATATTTGTGCTGTGTTTAATTACCAATCAAGCGGTTACTTTGTCCAATTTGATATTTAATTGTATCTTGTAAACATAAATGGCTTTGAGCCATTTTATTCCAATTATTAAAATGTAATATCCAACATATAAATACTATTATATACAACAGATAAGTGATAAAAACTGTAAAAAAAAGTTTCATTTCATGCTCTTCTCTTTCTTTCTTTCTTTCTTTCTTTCTTTCTTTCTGCTTACAATGCTTTTCATTAGCTTCAGATTGTCATCCATGTATTTATTGAGATATTATTGACATTTAGACTGTGCTAGTCAGGAGATGCATTTTTAATGTTAACATGGAGCTTTGATGCTAACTACAAAGAGTAAGGTTTGATCTCACCCAGCCCTTTCAAATGGAAAGCACTTTGTTCTGTCACCTCTCATCTGGCAGATTTAAGAGCAGCCGAAGCAGAGGTTAAGAGGTCCTCGTTATGTCTTTTCCAAGATACTTTTGCTCTGAATTGCCTTGAAGAAATGTGCAGACAATGCAGCGGCTCTTCAGAATGGACCCTTGTTGAGAAGATCGTGTCACTTCTTCCTCTTTGTCTCTATAAATCTGTGTCTCTCTGCCTGTGTTTCTGCATGTGTTCCCAGGCTGAGCCTGTGATCCTTGACCTCCGTGACCTTTTCCAGCTGATTTATGAGATAAAGCAGAGGGAAGAAATCGAGAAGAAAGCTCAGAAGGATAAGCAGTGCGAACAAGCTGTTTATCAGGTAACACACACGCACAAAACCTTTACACTCAGATATACTCAAAACCCCAAAGAGAATTTACAGTTTGTAATCCTCGGTCATAAATACGACCGCATATACGTCATCGGGCGAATGAGAGCAGTGTAAAAGAAAACAACATCAAGCTCAAAAGGGAATGATGAAATATGATATAAAAGGATGGAACTACAGAAAACAACACATTTCTATGAGGGCTTATTTATTATTTATCTCAGAGAATAGCGTAATTACATTTAGATAAGGCCTGATGTATGAAGGTTTTTTCTTTCCTTTTTTTCTTTTTCTTTTTCTTATATATATATATATATATATATATATATATATATATATATATATATATATGAATTCATATTATTTTGAATATTATTTTATGATACATATTTTGATTATGGCTGATATTTTTATTTTGTAAACCGTTACAATTTATTATCATATGTATATTATGCAAAATATAAATATTTTTAATCAAATAATCAGAATTTTCAGTGGATTAATCATGATTAATCACTATTTGCAATTACACCTGAATCCTAACCATTTTTTTTTTTCTGAAATGCATACCAAAAGATAAATAACAGGACACAGATACATAATTTTCATGTATTGATTCATCAATATGTGGTTCTTTTTTTCTGAATTTCAAAAGTTTAACATTTACTTAGATCAAATTTACCTGAGCACTATATCAAACCATGCCATTTAACTACAGATAGTGTAAAAGTTTTAGGTGAACCAGTGGTTAAATATATCTATGAAATTATGCATAGAGAAACTAGAAAGAATTAACTCAGAAACACAAACATGCGCCACCATCACATAAGCAGCACTCTGGGCACTCTTTTTGGGAGGTGTCCATTTGCTGTGCCACAATACTTTAGGATCGATATTTTGACGTTCTGAAGGCTTCAAGTGAGAGTAAAACCAAGTAAAAATGCATATGCTTTTCCAAACAGCTGTAATTTTCGCTGCATTGCATCTATGCGTTCTGCGCATGCACAATGTGAAACACAGGACGCTATAACAGGAAGAAGGTCCAGCATATCAACTACCAAAGTCATCTCTGTTTATCGAGCTTGGCATGAATGTATTTGAGAGTAACTGGGGTAAAACCTTAAGCTTCTTCTGTGTTTTCGTCGCGGCGCTCACCGCTGTTTTTTACTATCTTGAGAATTCACAGATCGACAAGACTTTCCTGACCTGAATAATTTGTCACACTGCGCATGCGTGAAATGCGTTAAAAAATTAGACATAATTAACAACAAAAAACTAATTAACGTCGTTAACGTGCTATTTTTGACAGCCCTATATATATACACACATTTAATAGGCATTGTAGGACCAGTAACAATGCAAAAAACCTTTTCCGATTGCCGAAATTTATTTCAGAGAGAAAAACTAAGGCAAAATTGTATATTGCGCACCAAGTGCTTGGCAGCTCTTTCCACTTCCTTTTCTCTGTCCGTTGACTCTCAGGTGCATATCTGCGGGGTGATTTCCTTCACACTGCTATTTCAATACAGACAAAATCATAGCTTTTGGCCTGTGCTTGCTACACTTCTGTTCCTATTTTCACTGCCTGATGTCAAAAATGCTTTTGATCTGTTTTTACATGAATGACCAAAAATTGGCCGCTTTTTCTCGCCGTCATCTTCTCTCCTGTTTCCCTCTATCTCTACTCTCCTTCCTCCAATCACCCCCTCTCTGTGCAATCGCTCCTGCAGACCATTTTGGAGGAAGATGTGGAGGATCCCGTGTATCAGGTAATAAATCAATTGAAATAAATCGTTACTCATTGCTTAATACTATACGTTTAATCTCATTAACAGAAATAAGTAATTCCACTTCATTTTCTCTGCTGTTCTCTCACTCCTCCTATATTAGATATAGATGGATATAGAAATAAACTGTGAATCATTGCTGTAATGTGTTGTTAACTTTTGCTTTTCATAAACTGGGTGAAGCAGTAGCATTTCTGGGAGCCTCTTTAATCTTGCACTGAAAACAGACAGCTTTAACACATCTGGGCTATGTGTGTGTGTGAGTGTGTTTACATGCATTACATTGCCTTTCCATATTGTCCGTTGTGCATCATAATGTGAATGAAATAGCCTTGTATCCTATGGAAGATAATGTGTATGACTAGAGTGTATCTTTAAATAGCAAAACTGGATGTCCATTAGCCATTAGTAGCAGAGAAATGAGAAACGTTGCTCCTAGGCCTAGCAGTTAACTTAAGATGAAATCATTACTAGGAGGAGTGCAGACCTGATAAGCATTATCAATTTGCTGTTAAGAGGGCTAGAGAGGAGAAGAATTAGCCAGTGGCTAACTGCGTAACAAAATGAATTAGCCAATGGCGACAGTAGCTTGTAAATGGGAACGGCTAAGCCATTAGATCTAATGTCACAGAAAATGGACACAATTCTGCCATTAACATAGATGCGGCCTTGAAAGGACAGGAGTTAGCGATTAGCTTGAATGCTAGTCGACAAAATACCTTTTGTCAATAGGTTACAGAGGAAAAAATCACAGATATAGGTTCCAGAATAGATTCAAAAATAGTCTTGAAAGCTCAGTGGCTCAGCTGGGAAAGTTTTGTTTTTCCCATGCTAAGCTAACATTAGCACGCCTCATTAAAGAAACATGCAGCATTATGTTATACACTGTGATTTATTTCACTTTAATGTTGCAAAATCCATTCCATCACCCCGTTTGCAGGTACAGAAATGGGTACGGATTTAGAGGGAAAAAAATTCGGATGATCAAAATTTTAAAGCCTAGTATATATGCATGAGGTGTAGGTCAGAAAGAACATCTTGTAATCCTTCTTTCCGAAAAGACTCTTATTTGATACTAAGCTGTAGAGAGCGAATGCTATTCACTGCACTGAAGTTGTAGTTGCAGTGAAAGATAAACTAAAGCGATCGGAACGTTTTGCTAGGCCAGTGCATGTTGCTAAAGGTCAAGATGGTAAGCATGTCACAGCTTGGTTTAGTCTCTCATTGTTGCGAGGGTCTCTGCGCTGCTCCTGGGGCCGCTGTTGATTCTGTGTGATCAATCAGTCTTCTTCCTTTTCTCTTTTCTTTTTTCTTTTCACACTCACTTTATCTCTGTCCCTTTGCCTTTTTATCTTCCTCTGCTGCCGATGTTGTAGTACATTGTATTTGAGGCGGGACACGAGCCCATCCGTGACCAATCAGAGGAGAGCATATATCAGGTACACTACCAAATCATAATAATGTTCTGAAAAATGGTGCCTTTTAACTGATAATCACTTAATCGGACATTTCAATATTCATGTGCAATGAAAACTACAATACACATTCAACACTTAAAGCAATTTTGCTTTTTATTAATATAGTAGAGAACAAAATAAACAGTTCAGAGTAGCAAATGTCTAGATGAAAGTATTTAAAATGGGGTAGCTAAAAACGTGACAGCATTTCTGGAAGTTTCTAAGCTCTAAAAGAGCGATTTATTATTTTCAAGTTCGAAATATACATAAAAAATGTTGAAAAGAAGTATGGAAATTGTTTAATTAAATAAAAAAGATAATAAATTAATAAACTACTATAATGTAATAATTATGTTATAATATATTGAATAATATTTCAATATAATATATGGTACTACTATAATATATTAATAATAATAATAATAATTCATAATAATAATATAAAATATTTATTTTAAAAGTTCTGCCCAAACTGCATAAACAAACAAGCAAGCAAGTAAACAAACAAAAGTAAATAAAGAAAGAAATAAAGAATGGATGGATGAATGAATGAAATTTCATTCAAGAAGTTCACTCTCAAATTAAACTCATAAATACTTTTTTATTATTATTAAAAAAAGGATTGTCATCTGATTAATATTTTAAATTGTGTTAAATTGTGTCAATTGTGTTTTTCAGATCACTCCCTTCCTTGAAAGAATCCTATATATATATATATATATATATATATATATATATATATATATATATATATATATATATATATATCAAATAAAAAAGTGCAGGTGTAGGATTTTCTTGGACAACTATAACACAGAGATAGCTAGAAAATGTATAAAACATAAATAAACAAATAAACCAAGCAAGCAACAGATTGAATTAAACTTCAAATTTTGAGGCAGAAAGATTGAAATAGTTTTAATTTATTTAGAGAGCATTGAAATTGGTTGTTGTCCACTGCACAATACAATCTATCAATTTGATAAACCTGATACATCAAGCATAGACTTATCATTAAAAGCTATCAAGGACCAACCGATGTTTTTGTGCCAAACAGCCAATAGGGAGCCTCTAAATAAACCTCCATTCTTCTTTAGAAGAATCCCAGGTTTTGATGGTGCAGCTGCTGACAGCTCCACTGTGTAGCTGCCAGAGTCCCACCTGTGAATTAGAACAGAGTGCTACGCCAAGCCACACTAATTCAGCGTGACGGCCCTTTGAAAGATTTACACCCAGCAATGTTTCGTGCTCCGAGCGCCATGACCAAGACAACAGCAGGTGTCGTATCCTCAGGTGCTGCTTTGTTTTGTCACCTGTGGCTTGAGTCGAAAAGAAACACTGCCAAGCAAAACAATAAACACATCAGTGCCCCCAACACTTTGCCAGTCTGTCTCCTCCACAACTTTATACGTATCTGACTTAACGTCACTGTCAGTTTAGGAGCTCTTTGAAAGCTTGAAACACCATTAGGGATTGATTATAGCGTCTAACCATTCAAATGCGTGCACGGCTCTCGAGCACTAACCTGACACTTCACAAACTCCTGCACTTGTTGCTGACATCAGGACAGACATTGGAAACTCGCGAGCATGAAAGAGACATCTGCTTGCTGTCACATCATTAAAAAAAGGATCAGCTAACACCTGATCGCATCAAAAAACAGATTGGCCCAGTCAGATTGAATCTGCGTGAACATCACTTCTGATCTTTGCTAACAGAAGAGATAGGAATATGAAATAGGAAAACCTAAATGAACACAAGAAGATGTGTGTTCTCTAGATTTCCACACTTAAGACTAAATGTATATAAATAGCATACATTGAAGCAATAAATTATGGATAAGAAGGTATAGGGTAAAAAAAAAAAAAAAAATATATATATATATATATATATATATATATATATATATATATATATATATATATATATATATATATATATATATATATAATCTATATCCAACCTCATAAAACAACACAATACAGCATATTTTAGCTAGATAAGTTCCTTAACCAAAGCTAACAGTATGCAGCCAAAGTAACCTTGACCTCCAGCGGGTCCCTTGGATCCCGAGTGGTTTTGGCTCTAGCAAAGTTTGCATAGCATGACTTGAGGGATTGATGCTCAGTGTAGGGAGCTTTCCAAGGTCTGCATAGAGAAAGTAGCACGTCCTGATTTTGCCAAGTCCGATGTGTTCCTAGGTCAACATATTTTGTTGACCCTGGAACAACATTTTACTCCAAAAATATATTCTTAACCATATCCCTACACCTAAACCTAACCTTAACCATGAGTAATCCCTAAAATCAGAGGAAATGATAGATGAATGACACTGATGTACAAGCACCAAACACTGATTTTAAGCATAAACTTCACAAAATCTATAAACTGGTTCTTCAAATCTGATTGGTTAATCACAATGTTGTTCCAGGGTCAACAACGATGTTGTCCCAGGAACATGTCTCACTTGGTAAAATCAGGTTAGGCGAGAAAGTATGCTGCTGTGAAAGGAAGCAGCAGGTCTCTTCTCTGCCCTTTCTCCAAATGAAAGAGTGAGAATGATTAATCATCGCTGTCACTGTGTGATCTTTGAATAAAAGAAATGGAAAGATCACTTCAAGTGTACGATCAAATAAAAACACAGCGGCAATCAGTCTCTCAGCAAGAAGGAAATTAAGAACAAAGGCAAATTAGAGAAAGAGAAGACATGGAAATAACAGAGAATGAAAGGATCTGCATCTTTACTAACTGTGTATGGTGAAGATGAAGATTATGGTACCAGGTTATATAAATTGAAAAATCATAAAATAAAATAAAATAAAATAAAATATAGGTTTTTTTTACTATCTAAAGTATTTAAAAACTCAAACTCTATTATTCTGCATATTCCATGTCATTATTGCAGTAATTAAAATGCAACATATCGAACATAGACATTGACTCATTTTGCTCCCCAGGAAGCATGCATTCTGCATTGACCTTGTTAAATCTCCTGCTGAAATCTGAACTATTGGTAACTTGTCATGTTAACTATGCATTTGGCTGGGCTCCCTGTCCACACCAGGTCCCTACCAGCCAACAAAAGGAGGGAGTTTATGACGTCCCAAAGCGACATCCAGTGAGTGGACCTGTGTGTGTTTGTTTATGTGACTCTCCTGTGCCTCTGTCTGGCAAACCTTTCAATACCGCACGCATTAAGCATGTCCCTCTCCCTGTCTCGAGTCTTGTGAGGAGTTCAGCAGCACTCATACCCCAGCTTACAGTAAATCACATAGACTGTGCACTCTTAATTTTCTTCTGGTGTTTGTGTGTTTTTGGCTGGTTGTGTATATGTTTGTTTGATTCTTTATGGCTGATCGTTTTCTTTGTGAATGTAGTTTGGGTGGTGGACATTACGTGATTGGTCGGTTTTGCATGATGTACGCTTCTCTTCACCCCATGATAAGGACAACTGGTGCATTCATGAGGGGATAGGGATAGTTCACCTAAACTGAAAACTCATACTTACCTTTATATTATTCTAGATCTGTATAATGGTATTTCTTCCATGAAATACTGAGATTTTAAAGAATATACTCACTCTTTTTCATGCAATAGCAATGACTGTCAATGAGTCTGATGCTTTCAAGCATTGAAAACAACATAAAAGCACCCTGAAATGGTTCATATGATTCACACTCAATATCACATGATAGTTTTAGGTGGCAAACAGGCAATAATGTAAGTCATTATTTACTAAAAGCCCTGGATATTGAACACAAGGCAAACAGTGAAACAAATAAATTGTACAGAATCAATTTGCCCTCATCAAGAATTAAAAAGAAACTGCAAATAGAAGTATTTTGAAGTAGAAAAACAAGATTAGTATTTTCTTGCAATATGTAGCTACTTCAATAAGATATTTATATTGAAAGGAGCAACTAGAACAGCCTCATATATACATATTTATATTTTCCCATTGAAGAATTAAAGCCATAGAAGTTTGAAAAAACAGGACAGAACTTTTTTGGTGAACTTTTCCTTCAATGCCATACCATGAATGCATATTAATCATGCATGATCTACATTTTTTTTTTTTTTTAAGTCTGTGTAGTTTAAATGGGTTGACTGATAAAGTTATTTAAATGAAGAGATGGCAAAAAAATTATTCTGAATTTCATGCATGGAATTTTGCTCTCTCTCTTTAAATGGTGGATGATTCTTTGTCCGGCATCTAGGGCTCAGCATTACACTCTGATATGTAATAATGGCTGATCTTTTAATGTTCTGGCCAGTGTCTCTGCTGTCTGTACCTCTCTTGTGTTATAGCTGCTCTGTTCATTCAGTCTTAGCTAAATGCCCAAACCCCCCCACAGCCACCATCACAACACATACAACCCTGGTAAAGTCCCTGAAGTTGGTTGAGTCTGTCCACAGTATTCATTTGTTTAGGTCTCTCCAGACCTGGAAAACAATGTTTCAGTTGGATTTTCCTCATCTCAGCCGTCATATCACCTTGTGCCATTGTCTGGCATCTCTTCCTCTGGCCTCTTCCATCATGTTTTCAAACACCTACTCAGTCTTTTCTCTCTTCCTCGCTCACATTTTCAGCCGCCTTCCTCTCTCCTATTTCAATCGAAGTCGTCTGGCCTCTTGATCCTGCCTTTCCTAGCTTTTTCATTCCTGTCTTAAGCAAAATCTACACAGCTTCAACTCATAAAATAACTCCCTCAGCTCTACAGAATTGGCTTTTGAACCGTTAGGCTGTAAATCTGTTTTGTATTGTGCATCTGCACATACATTTGAATAAATTTTCTGCATATGTTTTGCAATTTCATTTTTTGTTTGTTTTAATTATGTGGGGGTTTTTTTTGTGTTTTTTTTTTTTTTTTTTTTTTTACTCTGTTTTGTCTTGTTTTGTGTTGTTGCTGTTTTTGTTTGTTTGTTTGTTTTGTTTTATTTTATTCTGCTTGATTTCTTTGTATTGTCTTGTTTTTTGTTTTGTTTTGTTCTGTTTGGTTTGGTTTCTGTTGCGTTTTTCTGTTGTTTTATGATTTATTTTGTCTTATTCTGTTTTTTTTTTTTTTTTTTGTCTTGCATTTTTTTTTTTTTTTTTCAGTTTTTATACTGTTTGGTTTTGTCTTGTTTGGTGTTGTGTTTTTATGTTTAGTTTTTTTTTATTATTCTGTTTTATCTGTTTGATATCTTTTGTTGTCTGGTTTTCTTTTCTTTTGTTTTGCATCCTTCACAACAGAAATTTGCAAAACTATCATGCAGTCTACATTAAGAATACATTTTGGCCATGTTTGCTTATTAATTTGTATATTACCTTTGCACTGAAACAAAGCATGTGCAAATAAACAACATTATAAGTGGAAGCAATTTATTCTTATTGAATTCCCCAATTTCTGGATACTTAAGATGTGATTTGTTGATGATATTTATGCTGAACCATTGCTTTAAATAACTCATTAGTGCTGTTCCCTTTTCTTCTACCTCTCCATGTATTATTTAATTTCATAGCTGTGCTTCCCAGTTGGTCTCATGCCTGTGGCTATATGATCAGTCAGAGCGCAAGACATTAACACTCTGTCCATAATGAAATGGGCAGCACTAAAAGTGCACAGGACACTGTGAAGATAATTATTATCTCTGAGGGGACGGTTAATTGATAGTCGTTTGAAGTGATAACGGTGATAGAAAAGTACGCTGATGGATTGTGGCAAAATCAGCGAGATACTCATACGGTTGCATAAAATGCTAATGTTTACCCTCAGCACTGTTCTAAATGTTACCATGGAGACAGTTTAATGTAAATACTGTAATTTCAGTTATGGAATTGCAATGCATCATGTGAGTCACACTTCCACAGGAGAGGCAGCTTGTTATAATAACAGATACGAAGGTGGTTATCCGCACTCATGATATCCATCAGTAATAAGGTGTCAGCAGCATGCAGGGCGCTTTGACTGACACAGTTCATCACTGTCATCTTTCCCATTATCCTCAATGGTGTTCCCCAAGGGTGTGTAAAGAGATTGATTTCATGGCATCACTTGGGCCGGTAATATTACAGCCGTTTAATTCAGCTACTGGCCGCAGAATACTTAGGACGGCTGTTCCAGCTCAATAACCTTCAAAATCAAACAAAGTGAGACAAACACCATCCCCCTGAAAATATGATGGTTTTGTTCCCTTTATTCATGAAACACAAGCAGAATGAATTTGAGCCCAAATTGTTTGTAAACGTAGATAGTTGCGTAATTCTGAACACTGAAATTAGTTGTGCTCATGTTTTAAAGCTGCAGGAGGTAACTTTTGTAAAACTATATTTTTTACATATTTGTTAAACCTGTCATTATGTCCTGACAGTAGAATATGAGACAGATAATCTGTGAAAAAATCAAGCTCCTCTGGCTCCTCCCAGTGGTCCTATTGCCATTTGCAGAAATCCATCGCTCCCGTTAAGAAACAACCAATCAGAGCTGCGGTCAGTAACTTTGTTTTTGTTCAAAATGTAGAAAAATTTATATAATAAGCGAGTACACCATGAATCCATTTTCCTAACCGTGTTTTTAGCTTGTCCTGAATCACTAGGGTGCACCTATAATAAGTGTTTATATTCTGACTATTTTAGATTGCTTCGGGGGTACCGCGGCGGAGTAACCCAGTACCTTTGTGATTCTTCATAGACATAAACAGAAATAAGTAGTTCCGGCTATGATGTTCTTCCGCAAGACGCAAGCAGTTCTGTTTATTAACCGCTAGAGCGTCAAAAGTTACCTACCGCAGCTTTAAGCATGAGGTATTTAATAGTTTTTCAGCTGAACTGATCATCATGGTCTTTAAGTGAAGAACGCTACACAATCCAAAACTGGTCTCTCTCTCTTTTACATCACATCTGCTGTCCTTAATGTTTGTCCATTCAGTCATTCCCACAACATAAGCAGATATAACTTGTCACTAGCAGTGGATTATTTCTGCTTAACTTTCTCCGATGACTCCTGTTTCATCCTTTCATTCTTAAAGCTAAGTGCTAACACAGAACAGCATGCGCTAACTCAGAGAGGCTTTCAGACTTAACCATCTCAGGTGTAACCTGCTTCTGCAACCAAATCCACTGACCTGGAGTCAACTTTTGCTTGATTGCATTGCATGTTTTTCATGTATGTGTTTGTTTTTCTGTTAGTCTACTTATTGTATGTGTATATCTGGTTGTCAGTGTTCATTCTGGTATAATTGGTTAGCCGGATAACTTTTGCATAACATGAGAAGCCTGAGTGATATCTTTTTTTTTTTTTATTAGAGTTGTAATATTTCTTACAGTACTTAGTATTTACTATACTGTTATTATATCTAATTGGGATTTTAAAATGCGCCCCCATTTTAATGACATTTACATTGTATAATGTTTCGCACCTTAAAAAAAGAACACAAGATCCCATTAGTTAATGTTAGTTAATGCATTAACTATTGTGTTCATTGTGATTGACCAATAAACAATACAAATTTATAAGAAGTATAAAGTCAGAAGTATAATTGTCGAAATGCATGAAAACACTTTATCCGGTTAACCAAGTAAACCAAGTTCGAAGAAAGGGGTCTTGGTTTTCTTTTCAATTTCATGGTCTACCCATCCTCTCCTTTCATATAAGATCCTATCCTCGCCTGTGTTGCATTTTCGGGAACAGCACAGAATAAGACGAGAGCAGCTGTTGTTCATGGTCTTTTGCTCTTCCCATGTTATCTCAAGAGACGCCCATTTGAGCACATTATTTTCCCATTAAAGCCTGCTGGCAGCTGGTTAAAAATATTTTTTTAGTTTCATTCCGCCTTACACCAATTACAGTTTGGGACTATGGGGTGGGATGCGAGTTGGCAAAGATAAATACAGTTAGTTCTTGCATTGCGTTTGGCTCAAACCTGTCGCACGCTTGAAAGATAATTTGGTCAAATGCAAAAAACCATGAATTAATAGTGAGGTATAACATCACCTGCACAGGTAAAGTACCATCCATCCCATCTACTCACATTCACCGTCCCAAAACAGACCTCATTTCAACGTATTTTCTGTGTCCCATCTCATCTTTCATCTAACACCATGTTATCATTGCAGAACAAACATAAAGAACAAGTCGATCTCTTGGATTTAGACACTGACCTGTTGCTGGTCACCCAGGTAAGGTGGACAATGATTGGCTGAAGTTTCTCCACTCCCGCCCTCGATGTCCTAGAAAACTCCTCTAGCTGTAATCTAGCTATAAAGTAATAAGTAATGCACTGTGGCCCATTCTAGACTCCAGTAGAGTCCCAGTACAGGAAAGTAAATGTCATACTACCCGCTAAGAACAGTTTATAGCCCCGCTAAATCCCTCATCTCATGCTTTGTACCTAGTCTCCTGGAAGTAGTCTACTTACTCATACCTGACCTTTCTTTTTCATAGTCAAATGACAGAGCTCTTATAAGATGACCCCAGTCTGACCCTGTTGAATAGGTCGGGTATTGTGTTCTCATGGTAACCGTGTGGTTCATAAATAAACCGGAAAAACGTCCTCTTGCCCTTCTCCCCGTGTGACCATGTGCGCACGACTTTACAGTGCTTTGAAAGGTCACGCACATAGTCGTGTTCTTGCGTGTGCTGTTTTTTTAATTTTTAAGATCATTAGAGACAGACGAGCTGAGGCTGTAAATGCCAGCATAACGTCAAAGAAGAAAGCGCAATTATTCTTTCATAAAGAATGTGCTTTACCCCTTTTTTAGATGTGGGTGTGAAAAAAAGAGAGCTGCATTTTCGGAAAGATCCCTGTGGTCTGGCCTCAAGCGAACGGATGTACGAGATGCTTTTTAGAAGCAGTGTAGAAAAGCTTTTCTGTCATGCGCCAGTCACTTTAAACAGCTCAGAAAATGCTCAGCTGCTCCCCGCTAGCAGCAAAATATCTCTTCTGTTTTCTGATAAGCACACTCACACAGTAACCGAAAAAAGATCAGAAACAGATTTACTGGCCATTGTATTTTATTATTTATTTTTAAGGGCATCATTTGAATCAAAACTTAATTGACATATGTAATCATTTCAATTTACACTAAATAATGATCTGTTTTTTTTTTGTTTTTTTTTATAATGATGCATAATAAGAAATAAATGATAATAAATTAACATGCATATTATCTCATGTTTCTAGCTAGCTAGTTTGTTAATGATTTATTAATTAAAGTTATTGTAAAGTGTTACTGGAACAACAGGAACAAACTACAAACTGACTTTGTTTTGGCCTGATTTTGTTTGAAAGGACATCGCCTTTAAGAACAAGAAGAATCCTCCGCCCATTGGTTACATCAGTATATATCATGATTAGTTCAGTTTTTGCTGCAAAATACTGTAAATAATGTGCAAATATTACCACAATCTTTGCAGGTGCAGCAAATTCTAACATTTTGGGCCACACAAATCTGAAAATGTCTTGTGAAATCCTGGCGGGATTGATATGCCCCTGTTCAGAAATAACCCTGAATACAGAATATATCCCAAGGAAATTAATTCATTAGCTTCCTAGAAATAATCTCATCATGTGATTTTATGCAAATCCATGGTCTTGTATGGAAAGGCATGAAATTTCATTTAATTTCTTTATTTAACCAGGTTAAAAAAAAAAAAAAAAAAAAAACTCATTGAGATTAAAATATATTTTACAAGAGTGTCCTGGCCAAGAAAGCAGCAACAACTACCATAAAATATAGAATGATTATGATTATATTTGAATAAAATCACCTGAAATTGTTTGTGGTAGGTACAGGAATCATCATTATCATCCTTTGTGTTTTTGCGTCATTTTATGGCAACCCACTATCATTTATGTAACTGCTGTCAGTTATTTCATAACTCACTATGATTTATTATTCAAGTCACCTGTCTGTTCAAACCACTGTTTGCCCAAGGTAGGTTCAGTATTCTGTGGCGAAGGTTAGACTGATATGGCAATGAGTGCTGAGGGGAAGCACGTCTCATTTGAAGCTGTTAAATGTTCCTCTTTTTCATCTGCAGAATATCAACCAGTTAGAGCTTTTTGGAGACATGTCCACCCCTCCTGATATCACGTCTCCCTCGGTGAGTGACTCTAGATGCTAAAATATTATAAGAAACATAACTTTTGTCATCATTCCAAGCCTGTATGGACTTTATTCTGCCGAGCACAAAAGAAGATATTTTGAAGACTGTGTGTTACCAAACAGTTGATGGTCCCCATTTACTTTGATAGTATTTAAAAAATGTTCTCCCATATTGTGGAAGCCAGTGGGCACCATCAACTGTTGGTTACCCATATTATTCAAAATATCTTCTTTTGTGTTCAACAGAAGAAAGAAACTCATACAGGTTTGGAACAACTTGAGGTTGAGTAAATGATGACAGAATTTTAAGCCCTTTCAAACATACTCTGACTTTACAGTAAAGCAAGTTATTGAGAAAATGTAGTTTCTTTTAAAGCTTTCTCTTTAGACTGCTATGGTTTTCCTCTTCTACAGACCCCAGCGTCTCCGGCTAATACTCTGGACCCCACGCTGGCCCACCAGACTCCATCCGAACTGTTCACCCCCTTCAACCCCTCCTCTGTACCCTCAGGTAGGACAGATTTCTCTTTCAGACAATGAGTGTGTACAGGAGAAAATAATACCAAGAAAACCGATAAAGGGGACATGGAACGGGGCGAATGCAAATTAAATAATGTGTCTGTCTAGTTCTGGGTAAATAAGGTGTCCTGTCCTCCTGCTGTAGAATATGAATGCTCTCATTACTGGCTGCTGTACTGATCTGCATGATAAATGCCTTGTAGAGGACACAGCATTACCCTACCTGTGTTTGTGTGTGTGTGTGTGTGTGTGTTTGTAAGTGCATGATGTCTTTTTAACATGCACATCTGTTCTGGGGTCATATCATACATTTTTATTATGCTATTTTTTCCCTTATGTCCACTTAGTCAAGGTTTTTTGCACCACAAATGGACAGAGTTAAGTTTTTCATCACCATTTTCACTTTTAAATTAAATTACATATTAAGTCACCTTTAACTTTATTCTGCTTTGTACAATACAGATTGTGTATTTTACAAACATCAGTGCAGTGTTGGTTCAGTTTGGATAGGGCTACATGATAAAATTAGTATATATGCTTCTATCAATTTATTAAGCATAACTTTTCATAAAATATATATATATATATATATATATATATATATATATATATATATATATATATATATATATGTTTTTAATTCATTTTTTCATCATGCACACAAATACAAAACACCGTCATGCTAACAACATAAAATGCCACTAAATCCTTTTCACTTTCAAAAAGTGTACATTTTACAACATTTTCCTGTAACATTACACTAAATTTGGATTCAGTTCAATCTAAGACATTTCTTTAAATCTTAACAAGTTTTTACCAAAGCATTTTTACAATGATTTACTGGTAAAACTCTGATCTGATCAGGTGCTACCACTTTAAATTCTACAAGAACACTCACGTCACGATATCTGAACCAGTTATTAAAAACAAATAGCCCCTGTGCAGTGATTTTGCTCTCCCTGGGACATCTGTTCCAGCCAGATTGACTTCCTCTGAAACAGTTAACACTACAACATTGATTTGTTTGGAATCAAGTAGTGTATCATCTGTCCCATCTGTCTTCAATTCCTTCCCTCAGTCAAACTCCCCTCTGTGTTGTAAATTCATAAACACCAGGCTTGACTCTACCACACCTGTCCTGATGGGATTCTCACAGTTCAGTTATGATAGCATGAGAATATTCCTCACCCTCGTGAACTCATTCTGGCTTTTTTCATGTGAGAGTTTTCCCCCAGAGTGTTTTAGGAGGTCTGGCCCTGCTGGCAGTATATTGTAAGTCACTTTGGATGAAATTTGTGTGTTAAATGGCATGTCTAATGGAACATATATCATCTGAACGAAGGCACACTGCTTAATTATGATATTATTTAAAAATCTACTGTATAAGAAGCTGTGCTGTATGTGAAAATAATCACTATATAGCAACTATTTCTATTCAATATTTACAATAGGGTATGAATTTAAACCTTTAAAAAAGTTTTTCTTTTATTAGAAATGTATTTATTAACAAGAATTCATTTAGTGTAGTCCAATCCTCACATATCCACGGGATTCCAGAGATGTGCTCCAGAATTTGCTGTCCATGCATCCTGATTGGCAGTCCATATTTCCATCCTATTTGTAAATGGTGGATCCATAGCTCAAAATGACAGCCCATCACGGGGATGTGCTGCTATGATGAGACGGCCCATTGCTACCTGAGTGAATGATGGCATTTCTTAAATTCACATATAGTACTTCTCCAGGCATCCCACACTCTGGTCCTTGAGAAACCCAAAAACCGTTACTGCAATTCCATGGGAACACTTCACAGTTGACAGGGTGGATCCAATGCTGTGCTGTCTCTTCCATCAGATCCATCATGTTACCTTGTGTCAACTGTTCCCATCCCTACATGAGGTGCACAGCTCAGTGACATGGTGTTAGCATCATCAACTGAAGAGGAAAAAAGTAAAAATGCTGTTAACTTTAGTGACGATAACAAGCTGCACTATTAGTGGAGTAGCAAGAAAATGCTAAATAGCTGTTTCTTGAATGTAATGCATGTGCAGAAATAATCATGCTCAAAATTGTATTATTGTAACAAGGAGATCCAGACAAGCAAGAGGAAACATGGATCTAAATATAGCAGGTTCAATGAAACCAAACCAGGAACAAAATCCAGGAGAACAAAAAACACATATACTTCGGAAACATACATAGGGCTGTATATAGCCTACAGACAGGGGCTAATGAGGAAATAAAACCCACCTGGGGAAACAATCAGAGAAACCGATGATCATAGAAACTAAAAAGAGCTACAAACCCACACAGGAGATGGTAAAGTCAGAAGAAAGAACTACAGCATAAATAGTCCAAACATATAATAAAACGTAAGAGTTGCGCTATTTATTATATTTATTTCGAAAATAATGTCATGTTTAGTTCAATATTATTTTTAGAATTAAATGATATTTAGTGTAAATAAACCTGTTTTAAAATGCACATTTACACTCAAATTTTATGTCAAATAAATAAATAACAAATGCGATTTATACTCTTTATATTTTGATATTATGCATAAATAAAAATAGAAAGTAAAAAATACAGCACTTATTAGATATTTACCATATTTCTGTAAATGTATAGATGCGTTGAGAAAACATAGGTTAGTAAAGTATGTCAAATTGTTTTATTAACTTCGGAAATTGTTTGAAATACAATACATTTACAAACATCGCACACTATACACATGTATTTTCAACAAACAGAACATGAGAAATATGAATATAAAAGCAACATCAATTATATAAAAAACATTTATTATAAACAGCAAGCCTAAATGAATTTATTCAAATAGTCTGGGAAATGTGTCTCGCCCCTTTTTTGCATGTTTGACGTTAATGCATTGTATAATACCCTTTAGAATATAAGTAACGGCACGTTTCAGATGCTAAAAACTGTGATTTGCATTGTATTCTGGAAAATAGAGCAGATTCTTCTCTTAACTTGCTAATGGCAACACCTACAGTACACAGAGAATCTGTGACCATTTCCAGATCATTTACAATAAAAGAACATCACAATGTCCCATTGTGTGAAAAGCCCAGCTGCAGTTGATATTACACCTCTCTGCCACAGAGTGGAATATTCCGGACACGCTCCCGCAGTACATGTGGCATGTCACAGAGATAAGATATGATTTGGGGTTTTATTATTTGAATCAGCGTTACTCATTGCAAAGAAAGAGCAAGATGTGTAATGAAATAAGCCTCAATGTGAAATGAGTGAGACTGTCGTAATGGCCTCTTTTAAAGGGCGTTGCTATTCATTAAGCCCGGGCCTATTGTGAGCAGTAATTACAATAGTTCATCTGAGCCATAAAGACCTTTTTCATTATGAAAATCTAGGTCATCTTACCCCAGTCATCGAGAGATCTATGGCGGCAGCCTGAAAGTCATTTAGTGAATGCTAAAGGTTATAGCACAACTTTTAATGGGGTGTACATCATTTCCAGAGCATTTTGGTGGAAAAATCTCATTTGATGGAGCTTTGTGAACTAAGGGGGTGTTTACGTAACGCCATTTTCAACTAAAAACGAAAAACTTTTTATGGCTGTTCATTTTCACATCAATGGCGTTTTGAGAACCTGAAAATGCTAACTTTTGAAAACGGGTTTCAAAGTGGGTGTTTATGAACGGGTTTCAAAAACAATACCATTATCGTCTCTGCGTAAACTACGAAAATGCAAAAACTGTTAAGTCATGTGCATGTGCATAATGCATTCAGACTATAGGAAAAGCATATGTGCCTAGATGTAGTGTTTCTTTACAAAGAGACATCGCCAACTACTGGTCTGGCATGCATAATACAGCCTTTAAGTCATTTTTGTGGATCCATGTGAATAAAAGCAAATGCTTTCCTGTTTTCAAAATTGCTTTTAATTGGTTTAATCATCAAAAAAATCTTGTATACACATAAGTGAACATATCAGCAGGATCATTATTTTCAATCGATCAATAAATAAATTAGGGTGGACATATGTGCCGTTCATACGGGACATGTCCTGGCAATGATTTTTATAAGTAGTTTGATCAATAACATGCAGATGTTGTACATAATCTACCAATTGTTGCGCATGAGAAGGTGAAAGCGATCAAAGTGATGCAAATACACACACGTTTGTTTGTTTTTTCTTCATTCGTTCTACTTGAAGCTGCTCACTCATCATTGTATGACAACCAAAGTATTGCAAGAGCTTTTTGAAAGCATAAGAAGCCGTCTGCTCTAATAGCTCTCATGAAATAATGTCATAAAGTGCAAATAGCCAAAACCTAGATATTTAAGGCAATACTGAAATCCTGGCAAGGGTGCGTCCTGTAAAAATGACCCGTATGGTCATCCTTAAAAATATTATGTTTTTGAAGAGTCGCACCACATGACATTTTAAAACCTGGACTTCCTTGCCTTGTCGAAAAAGGGTCATAAAAAGACATTGACACATAATCGTGAAAACACAAATATTTTTTAAATGGGTTTCAAAGTCAGTGTTAATGCGTATGTGCTCAGACGTAGTGCTTCTTTTCAAAGTAACATCGCCCACTACTGGCCTGGCATGCATTATGCATTTTAGTGGATCCATGTTAATGAAAGCAAAACTTTTTCAGTTTTAGTACAATTGTTGTTGTGTTAACACAACCTAAAAGTTTCCCTGTCTCTGTCCTTTAGGTTACGTGACGATGGGAGCCGTGCCGCCTGCTTGGGCGCAGCAACAGTTCGCCGCTCAGGCTCCATTAGCGTTTGGCGTCCAATCCCCAGTCCCCGTCGCTCAGGTCTTACCGGGCGCTCAGCCTCTGATCTGGGGTCAAGCCAACCTTTTCCCTGCCACCCAGCAACAGTGGGCTGCTATGGCAGGAGCTCACTTTTCGCCTGCCGCTTTCATGCCTGCCCAGACAGTAGGGCCGCTTCCTGCTGCCATGTTTCAGACACTGGCTCCCATGGCAATGCCCGCGTCCTGTGAGACGGCAGTGGCGGCCATGGGTGGAGCCATGGCGGGAACCTCAGCCTCCACAGCCTCCAGTCCACAGCACGGAGAACGCACGCTGCAGAGACAGGCAAAGATGAGCAAGGAGATGTTTAAGGACTTCCAGATGGCAAAGCCGCCCAGCATGCCTGCCAGGAAGAGTGAGCAGCCTAGCCTGTCCTGCACCACAGACGCTTTCACCAGCTACTTCAGCAGAGTGGGAATGGCCCAGGACACGGATGACTGCGACGACTTCGACATCTCGCAGATGAACCTCACGCCCGTCACTTCCACCACGCCCTCCACCAACTCACGTGAGTAGGATGTTTCAGACATATGGAATGCATTCTATGATTTTGACCCAGAAGTTGTGGCTGTTTATGTAGTAATGGGGGTTTGGAGTTTAAAAAACCTGATTTTAAAACAATTTGAAATTCTTAAGAAATAAAATTATCATATTTATGTTGGTTTCATATGGTTTTGTGAAACTTTTAAACCATTTTCAGGAAAAGTTTCCGGTCAGTTCTGGTCAGTTCAAAATTGCATGTGGTTTAACCGTCAACTAAAAAGTCATTTTTCCTCACACCTTGAATACACATGAGTGAACATATCAGCATGATGATTTTTCAATCAATCAATCAATAAATTAATATTATATTTTTGAAGAGCTGCACCACATGACATTTTACAACCTGGTCTTCTTTGCCTTGTCATAAAAGGGTCATAAAAGTATCTTGACACATAATTATGAGGGCTGTATAATAACAAAGTTTTTTCCCCTGCATATTTATGGTGGTCTGTGGGTGTCTACTTCTTCTAATGATATGTTTTGTTTTCAATACCATATTGATTACATATAATGAAAAATATATATATATCACCTATATGCATACAGTATATACACACACACACACACACAAACACACACACACTTATATAACCTTATATATATACTGTATGTGTGCATTAACTATATTTAACATTTTTATATTTCATATGCATTTGGTAGTTTATCGAAAATGTGTTTCACTGCATTCAGTTACATTTTGTTAGTTCATCCATGCCTTAAACATATGACGTTTAGCATTGTTAGCTACAGGAATGCCTCCGCGGCCACGAGAACCTCTATTCGGTTGTTGAGTGATGACGTAAGAAGCGCTGTTTCCGGGTCCAAGCCTCAACTCACTTCACTTGAGAATACGACCTCAGCAGCCGTTTATGAGCACTGTTTATTCATATTAATCATTTAAGCTAAACGCTTTCAAACTTACGGTTTACACTACAGTCTCCCTGCTCACAGCGTCCCAAACACAAATAATTTTTTTTATATATTTTTTTATATTTATATTTTCATTGTCTGGCTATCTGGGACTTGGGTATGGAGTTAAAGGTTAAGATTATAACTTTTTCGCTAATATTCTATCAGATTGTGAGTTTATATTAGCACCTTTTGTTGTTTTCTCATGGTAACTGATAGAGCGTTTGGACACGGAAGCGCTGCTACGTGACGTCAGACTTAACAAGCGAATTAACCTTTCACTGACGTCTTAATTATTTAATACATGTTTGACTAAATCTATCAGATAATGTCTGAAATGGTTGGCGACTTCCATTTATTTCTTTCATCAGCTAGAGTTTATAACAGCCAACATTTAAATGATTATATCTAGGTTTGGAAACATAATTATCTTTAGAAAGCTGCAATTTTCCGTGTTAATTCACTGCATTTTCTGGGTCAAGTGATGCAAAATGAGCGGGTCAGAGATACACACGTTAGGTTTTGCAAGATGGCCAGAATATATGTCTATAAAATGATTTTAGAGGTTGGTAATGGTCAAGTTAGGCTCGGGGATCGGTTAATGAGTGTAGTTTTATATCAGAAATGTTGTTCAGGACTAACAGAATCACATTACCCTAAAGCTCCATAGACCTTAAATACAGTACAGCAACAAAGAAAACAAATCCCACATAGAAGAACTTAATATCTCACCGCATGCCTTTCTTTCTTTCGCCTCTGGCATCGCAAGCCTTTAAGAGTGCTGACACAGCTAGCCAGGCTTTATCCGTTTCCCACTACAGAACTTCAAACTCGCACCTCATCCCGTCTTTCATCAACACATCCGTTTTCACTCAGAGGTTGAAAGGTGGGCTTTGATGCTGTTGCCCAGAAGGCATTGTCTTTAGTCAGTGTGAAAATGACAATTAGTACTGCGGTGGGGAACGTTGGCGGGGGGGGGAAGAGAGAGTCAGTCGCAGGCCCAGCTGCGCTTCTGGCGGGCGGTGTAATTATCACTGATCTCTAGGGAGTCCTGTGCTGTGTGTTGGGCCTGTTTGGATCCTCTCGCTCCTGTGGTGCTAATTATGTGGCGACGGAACGCCACACGGTTGCACGTTTGCATACAAGCAGTCGCGCGGTGAGAGACATACTCATTTATTAGGTGTCAATAAGGGATTTCGGTCCACGCAGGACACTTTCTAACAGGTTTTGGGCTTAAATGCGTAAGTTTACTTAGACTGATCATGACTAGTGTACACAAAACCCAAAATATATTCCCCTAGG
This sequence comes from Carassius gibelio, assembly GCF_023724105.1. Lineage (NCBI taxonomy): Eukaryota > Metazoa > Chordata > Actinopteri > Cypriniformes > Cyprinidae > Carassius > Carassius gibelio. Next base: position 19,714,970 of record NC_068415.1, read on the forward strand.
AGTACAGCTCGCTCCAGATTTGTGACAAAATAGCCACTGAATGGTGATTTGTTTTTATTTGAAGAGGTTTAGATTTGGCATAAAACGGAAGTCGCGACAGCCCTCTTTTCCCTATTGTGATGTTTATCTGAGAAAATCTGCTCTTGAATGAGACAAACATGTAGAGCAGGACTGGATTTTGTACACTGGGAAGTGATATATGATTGTTTGATCATTGCTCACGGATAAATCATTTATATGTAACACTTCAGTATTGCTTTAAAAAATAATAATTGTCTTATTCAAATTTTTATAGTGATTTTAACAAACATAGACCACATCAACGAATCCAAACCAACAGAAAGTAACTTTTGAGACCCAGCAAAAGACCCATTGTAAACCTTACATGAAATTTAACACATTAGATATACAAAGGCTATTTCCTTGACTTAATGCTGTGCTGACAGCAAATGGTTTCCTGAAGCAGTTTAAGGTTGCATGAGCCCAGGAACAAGGAACATTGTTTTCATGTTTAATTGATCAAAAACGAGCCTCGTCTTTAATGTAAGTGTGAAAATATCAGTGCACTTCCTATAAGACAGTAACAGATATTTGGTCATTCTCCCATTTGTTTGTACATTCATAGCGTCACCCGATAACATAGCAGAAGCCTAAATCAGATACTGCAATAAACAAGTGTAAGACTGACTCTGTTTGGCCCAGTGCTAACCATAATTCTGCTTCTGTACAGCACCCACCCCGGCCCCCCGGCAGAGTTCTCCATCAAAGTCCTCATCCCACGCCAGTGACCCGCCAACCGATGACTCTTTTGGTGAGGCCGAGGGCAGCCCTAGTCGGAGCGGAGAGGAGGATGCTGTAAGTGCCATTGAATGGGATTGTGGGAAATGTAGTTTTAAAGGGTTCAACGTCCATTTTAACTTGAGTACTTGACATAGACTACTGTATGTACATGGATTTTCAAAAAGTTAAAATTAGGATTCATATGCATGTACTGTTTTTGGCAAAATTAATATTTTAGATCACTATTTTTAAAGTATTGTTGTGGGTATCAAAATTCCACACATTTCCGATCCCACATATGCTTTATTATTACACACAATACTGTCAGAATAAAAACTTGAGGGTTAAAATTAGTTTCTTTCAATATCACTGGCTTTTTTGAGAGTACAGCACAAAAAATGAACTAATGTATCTGGCTGGATTCTTTTTTGTATCCTCTATCCTGCCTGAGCCACTGTTGGCCCATGAAGGGGTTAAATGAACTTACGTAACTCTCAAGACAATCATTAAGACCTTATTAATCAAAGAGATACTTCTCAAAGATCATAGAGATTGCATACTTGATTAATATTGTTCAAATATAAATACATATTACATAACCTGCTGAAAACTGAAGTATTAAAAGTGAACCTGATTCTTACCTAGTCCTTTTAATATTTATATTTCAGCACATGAATTATCACATCATAAAGAATGTAGCACTTAAATATATATTATTCACCCGTTTTTAGACGAAATGCATAAGAGAAATAAAAAATCTGACATGATTAAGTCACTCTCATGTTGTTTCAACTTTGAACAACTTACTTTCTTCTATAGAATACAAAGGGAAGACAGTTCAGTTAATCTTTTCAGTGCAATGAATATGGGCTACAGATTTTAAGGTTCAAAAAGCATTCAAAATCACATAAAAGTGGTTTATATGGTTAGTATTCTGGGTCTTTAAAAACTGTATTTTAGATTCATGTTTTAAACTGATTGTGATGTTCGGTTCATGAACGAATCATTATTTTGAGTCGTCTGATCCAGTTCACAAAATTGTTTTCAATGATTATTCATAGATAAAACTAATTTTGTTCTCAAGTCACTGACTTGGTGATTCAGTTACAGCAGTTTACCTTATAAATAATGTTAAATATTAATATGCTGGTCACTTAAAGGGATAGTCCACCCTAAAATGATAATTGCCACCATTTACTCATGTCATTACAAATGTGTATGACTTTCTTTATTCTGCAGAACACAGAAGAAGATACTTTGAAGATTACTTTGTTGATAACAGTTTCAATTCCCACTGAAATTCATTTTATGGACAAAAAATGCAATGGAAGTCTAAATGTAGTGACAGAATGTTGATACCGACCCAGTTTCTGTTCCCATTGACTTCCATCATATGGTTAAAAACACAGCGGAAGTCAACGGGAACAGAAACTGTTTAGCTAACGGCATTCTTTAAAATATTTTTCAGCAGTGTTCAGCAGACATGACACAATATTCATATTTGGACTGACTATCCGTTTAAAGCTACTACATGGCTTTAGAAGACATACTAAGATAGCGAAAATAAGTCATAAGTCGTAGTTTATGGCATTTACGTGTGTAATGGGATGAGAGTGAGTAAACAATGACAAAAAAATTCATTTTGGGTGAACTGTCCTTTTTAAAGGTTTTAAAGGATGCTTAAGTCCTCTGTCTTTCAAATACACACTCTCTCTCTCTCTCTCTCTCTCTCTCTCTCTCTCTCTCTGCTGATGTCTATCAGATATGACTCGTCAGAAAATGCCATGGAAACCCAACTAGTGCTCTTTCTCCTTTCTTTTATATTTCAGCTGAACAAAAAGTTTAATTAGTCCCTTGTGTGTGTGTGTGTGTGTGTGTGTGTGTGTCTCCCCACTTTAATTGTAATGGCATTGGGCTCCACACTCACTCAGTCAGTCACTGCACACCCACACAGACTGTGATGAGGTGTTACGAGTGCAGCTCCAGAAGGAATATTCATAAAAATCCAAAATGCTTTAGTCCAAAGCCTTTCATGCAGGAGCACAATACAGGAGCCTTTCTAACCGAGGGGTTTTTCACAGCTCCGGTAATGACCGTGTGTGTGCGGGAGCTTATGAATACATCAGAGTGTGGGTGGACGAAGGTGGATTAATAAATGTATGAATGAATAGATGGATGGATGCTTTCTCTTTTTTGTATATTTACAGCATTGCCTATGCAATGTGTTCTTACCGTTGCAGGAAAAAGCATGTAAATTATTGGATTTCCTTTTCCTGCTATTTATTTTCTTGTCCTTTTCTTCTTTTCCTCTCTCTATTTCTTTTTCCTTTGCCGCTCTCTTTCTTTGTCCAGGCTGGGGACTCCCAGCAGTCTCCGGGTGCGAGTGAGCCTCAAGCAGAGCCTGAGAGCTCAGAGACGGACAGTCCTCAGGTCGGTAGCTAGATAGCGGCAGGTCAGGGTAGGTATCTGTCCTCTTTTTTCTTCTCTTCTGCGTGTCGGCCTGCTCCAACCACCATGACGTCACGTCAGCACGCCTTCACCTGTCCTCACCACCATTACATAGACCCACACATCGTGGCCGTGTGTCGTGGTGCTCTTTCATTCTTCTTTCTCTCTTTTATCTTATACATCAGTACTTGTTCTGCTCTCTTAGGCTGCATTCACACAGTCAATGCACTAACAGATGTGACTCCTGATTTGTCCTGTTAATATAATCATAGATCTGAAATCAATACTCTGAGATCTTATACCTGAGATCTTGATTAATGCGTGTAGTGATATGATAACCATTGTGTAACGAGAGTAAACATTAGGACTTTGTTTTGTGTCTTTAGTGCTTTTTAGTTTTATTTTTATTCTTTTTTTTTTTTTTTTTTTATGAATTCCACCATTTTATGAGGATGATGATGCATATATAGGGAAGTAACATAAAAGATATAAAAAAATATTTCCAAATAATTAATAACAGTCTTTTATAAAGTCAAATCAAATGATTAAATTATTATCTAGTTTATTTCATGTGAACAGTAATCACTAATAATCACAAATATTGTTGCAGACAATAGTGCCTTTTGTAGTGTTTTTTTTTTTTTGTAAATAAATGAATAATTTTGTTAAACATGAATGCATTAAATGCATTTAAAGAAGACTTTAGCATTGTTACAATCAAGAGAATACGACAACTTAAAAATAATAATAATAATATACCCAAATACTGTATATTAGTATTTTTTTATTTTATTTTTTTATTTTTTTTTAATTCTTAAAATTTGAAAAAATATAACTGCCAGTAGAAAAAAAACTGATTTGACTAATTATAATTAGTCATAGCCATTATAATGGTGTTAAATTTCAAGACAGCAATGATGAAATAAAATTTAGAGAATAAATCTGTACATGTAGTTTAATTTTCAAAAAATGTTGCGCGTTTTTCTCGAAACAACTTTTATTCATAATTTAATACATTTATCCGTAACATTTTATTTTTTTAATTCTCGAAACCGCTATTTTGTCAAAAAGTAATGTTTTATTTAATTTTTTTTTATTTTTATTTTTATTTTTACATTTTTCTTGTCATTTAAAAAGTTTATTCATGAGAATGTATTATTAAAATTTTTTATTACTTGGACTGAACCCTCTTCTGTACTTTCGAAAGCAGAACAAAATGAAAATTGCCATTAAATTAAAATGGTTACATTGACAGCCCTAAAAATAATCAAATTCTGTCAAATTATCTTATCAGCAAAACTGTATTTAGTACTCCAAACAAGACTGACAACTATATTGTGCTACTGTGTGAACATGACCTTATTCTCTGCTCTCTCTCTCTCTCTCTCTCTCTCTCTCTCTCTCTCTCTCTCTCTCTCTCTCTCTCTCCCTATCTCATCTCGCCGTCCCTGCCTGCTGCTGCAATCACTCTTATGCTGGTATGCATCTCATGGGAATATGGTTTATATGCTTTATGGTGTAATTTTGTTTTGTTTATGACAGAGAATGAGTGAGTGTGTGCGTGTGTCCCTTTAATCCCATAAAGCCTCCTGATGTGTGTGTGTATCAGTGCTTTTGAACTGATGTTTTACACAGGAGTGTAGCATGGCATACCCATGAACAGCATGAATGCTCTTCATCTAAGTATCTGTGGCGTGTCATTTTCTGATATCCAAAATGAGGTCATGAATGTTTTTTATATTGTCACTCATCACAACAAAGCACACAGCATAATGAACTGATCTGCAAACTGCTACATATAGGGTCTTTTTTTTTTGTATCTCTGATGTCTGTCACTGTGAGTAAAAGAATAAAATAATGCTGGTGCTTTTAACTCTGAGGAACAACTGTAATTATATAACAACCTCTGATCTTTCTTTTAGTGACATTTTTATTAAACAAACAAGCAGCGCTGCAAAAATCACACACCCTTTTCTATTTATGTTCGTCTGTCTACAGGTTATACAAGCCTAAATTACCACCGATGACTTTATTGGGAAACGCAACATAATACATTAATTAAATTAAACTGTACAAATGATAATCCGAAGTTGATAACATAAGCAACTTGCATTTAAAAAAAAAAAAAGATATTCAAATAAAAGACAAGAATACTAAAATAAAATAAGATGTGTTCTCTCTCAAGTGTATAGAAATGTAAAATAAAAATAATAATAATAATTAAAAAAGTATCTTATTTTCACCGAGGCTGCATTTATTTGATAATGATACAAAACAGTAATATTATGAAATATTTTACCTGTTTTATTTTTAAATATATATTTTAAAGTGTCATTTATATTCCTTCAGTCACATGATCCTTCCGAAATCATTCTAAAATATTGATTTTCTACTCAGGACACATTTATTATTATTATCAATATTAGAAACAGCTGTGCTGCTTAAGAATCAGGATTATTTGATGAATAATAATAAAAAAAAAATCATTTGAAGTAGAAATATTTTGTACCATTATATATGTCTTTACTGTCAGTTTTTAGTTATTTATTTATTTTAATTATTGAATGCATTCTTGCTGAATAAAAGTATTAATATTATTTACTAATTAATTACTCTCCCCAAGCTTTTTAAAAAGCAGTGTATTATTACAGTGCAGTGTCTATGTAGTTTTTAAGGAGACCATAGAATGAAACAAAGTGGCACCATGATTTCTTTTTAGACTTTGGACATCCAAAATCAAAAAGGTCTCTGCGCGGTTGAGGGAAAGAAAGTGATGGCTCTATGGTACCTGTCTGGAGGAGACATGAGCTCATCAGGATAAATCATTAATGAAGGGCTCTGGGAGCCAGAGGCTTGTTTCTCTGACTGATGGAGCAGCCTCATCTGTACCTGCCTAATGATGAATGAAGCTCTGATCCCCACTGAAATATTAACACACCTACATACAGCCCTATACGGCAGATGTGGCTGTCCGTTACTAGAATAAAGAAAAACAGCTTCGTAGATTTGTGTATGGGGTAACATTTGAGCAACTTTTCAATTCGGAGGTGATTTTAAGAGATCTTACTGAAGTTTTCTCAAAGGAACCTGTCGTTGTGACTTTGTGAGTGCACTTTTTTATTTATTTATTTTTTTTACAACCAAAACATGTAGAAAGTAACAGACGTTGCTGATGCTAATCATATTCCGGTTGTGCAAGCGTCAATTAAACTTATTAACCTGATTGTTATAATAAGATAAAGCCAGTATCCAGGTTTAAAGTAATCTGAATAAGATAAATGGCATATTCCTTAATCAGAATTTGTAGGTCATGCAAACACCTTATTCAGAATGTCCACTATAACTGAACATTTACTGTATATTTGAATTTATATGCACAAGAATATTCTCATGTTATTCATAATCCAGTTGTGTCATAAATGCATTAACCTAAGTGCTATAACAACATTAAAGGATTAGTTCACCCAAAAATGAAAATTATGTCATTAATAACTCCAAACATGTAAGACATCCTTTTATCTTCGGAACACAGTTTAAGATATTTTAGATTTAGTCCGAGAGCTCTCAGTCCCTCCATTGAAGCTGTGTGTACGGTCTACTGTCCATGTCCAGAAAGGTAAGAAAAACATCATCAAAGTAGTCCATGTGACATCAGAGGTTCAGTTAATTTTTTGAAGCATCGAAAATACATTTTGGTCCAAAAATAGCAAAAACGACGACTTTATTCAGCATTGTCTTCTTTTCCGTGTCTGTTGTGAGAGAGAGTTCAAATCAAAGCAGTCTGGATATCCGGTTCGCGAACGAATCATTCAGTTCACCAAATCGAACTGAATCGTTTTAAACGGTTCGCATCTCTAATACGCATTAATCCACAAATGATTTAAGCTGATAACTTTTTTAATGTGGCTGACACTCCCTCTGAGTTCAAACAAACCAATATCCCGGAGTAATTCATTTACTCAAACAGTACATTGGTGGATTAATGCGTTTAAAATGATTCAGTTAGATTTGGTGAACTGAATGATTCGTTCGCGAACCGGATATCCAGACTGCTTTGATTTGAACTCTCTCTCACAACAGACACGGAAGAGAAGACAATGCTGAATAAAGTCGTCGTTTTTGCTATTTTTGGACCAAAATGTATTTTTGATGCTACAAAAAATTCCAACTGACCCTCTGATGTCACATGGACTACTTTGAGGATGTTTTTCTTACCTTTCTGGACATGGACAGTAGACCGTACACACAGCTTCAATGGAGGGACTGAGAGCTCTCAGACTAAATCTAAAATATCTTAAACTGTGTTCCGAAGATAAAAGGAGGCCTTACATGTTTGGAACAGCATAAGGGTGAGTTATTAATGACATAATTTTCATTTTTGGGCGAACTAACCCTTTAAGCCAATATTCTGGCTTTAATAATCTGAATACAGCAGCTGGCATATTCCTATATAAATTATCATTTAGGTTTAGAATATCCACCTCTGTCTGGCTGCCTGCCTGCCTGTTTTTTGTTTTTGTTTTTTTGACTAACATTTTACAAACGATAAAATAAATATCATGGCTTACATTACAAGAGTTTCATTCCCAACATTTTGCAAATCATTGTGCTATTGAAAAAGACATGAATTAGAACTAATGAGTTGATTTATTATTGTCCAAAAATTCTCAAATCCAGCATAATAATTGGCAAGTGCTTTACTATTATTCCCAGAAAAGAAAAAGAGTTTGGAATACACTGATTACACGTATAGAGGAATATTCCAATAGTTGTAGAAGATATAAACGTCTTTTTCAGAACAGAAATCTATGATGTGCATGCAAACATAGTAGGTATGTTTTCAGACTTCCATGTAATAAATAGTTTTGATTTGTCCTGCGTATGGTCGTGGTAAGATGATGTCTCAGTTGTCCATAAGAACAGTGTGTTTACTGTGCTTGAAACAGTATAGCTGTATGTATACTGTGCGGTTGGCCGTCATTGCCACTGTAGGATTGTAATACAGGTTTGACTGAGGATGTTGTTGTCGTGGTCTTTGCTGTCTGTATGCTGGTGTTCAGGATCATATGCATGCTCACTGACAGTGACCTTCTGTTGGCATATGAGCCAATAGCAATGTTGCAAGATCCTACTAAAACAACAAACTAACTGAAAATAATGGCTTTAAATATACAGTAGACAAGTTGAAATAGCATTTTTCTACAAAGGTAGTGTTTTTAATAATTATACCTTTACAAAAATAAGTAAAATGTCAATGAATAAAACTCTTGTGCTCTCACGCACATACATCTATGGGAATTTTTTTTTTAAATAATAATTTAAAGTGAACCCTGTTACAGCGATTATTAATGACATTATGTCAGAAAACAAGCGTGCTTTGAACTGTGGAGGTATGTGGAGGGATTTGACAATGCAATTAGTTGTCCATCAAACTTTGTTGTGCTGTAGCTGAAATACACAACTGGAAGTGAATCGAAAAAGTTCAACTTGTGACTTTATGTGAGGGAAATGCAATATGGGAGATGTATATGCTTCCATTTAAAAATTTGGTTTAGATATGTATGTGTTTAGAGATAGCAGGTATGCTGGCATGACTGAAAACAGCATATGCTGGTTAGGTGTGTTTTGAAGCTGGGATGCTGGTTTATGATGGTCCTTTGCTTGTTTATGATGGTCCTTTGCTTGTTTTTGCTGGTCCTTAGCTGATCATGTGCTGGTCTTCAGCTGTTCGCACCAGCATAAACCAGCAAAGGACCATCATAAACCAAAAAGGGACCAGCTTAAACCAGCTCAGTTGAGCATCCCTGCTTCAAAACACACCTAACCAGCATATGCTGTTTTTTTCAACAGGGTGAGACGTAACCAAAATGGCCGTCGAGTGAGATAACTTACCTTACAGAGGCATTGCTTATAAAAAGTGGACATGGCAATAGCCTCTCTTCAATTTCTTTCATTTCCTCTACCACTGTCACTCAGCAGGGTTGACTAATCTATTTCCCTTTCTCTAACTCTCACCTGCTTAGTCATCCATTTCTTCCTTCCCCTCTTTATACCTCCTCCCACCACTCCTTTTCACTTTCCTCTTTTTTTCCTCCGGTCCATTTATTTTATCCTCTGACTGTTTCTCTCAATCTCATTCCTGCTCTCTAAAACACTTATCCTGTCATCTCTCGCTCCGTGTGTCTGTTTCGAGCGCCCGCGGTGGGCAGAAAGGTCTGTAAGTGAGTGATAATTGCTATTCATTCGGATTCACAGCTTCTGATTTTAGACTGTAGGGTTCTTCAGGCCGCAGGCTGGACACACACTGACCGGCAGCTCTGTGGTGCCTTATCTACGACGTCCTTTGCTTCTTGCAGCTCAGATTGTTTAGAGGGTTATTTTTGTTTGTTTTTGTTTTTTTAACGAAAAAGAGGATAGACAAGATTTCAGGCCCATGAAGTGGGTAGTTCTGATGCAGTCTGCTATTATTGAATATAAAGATTGCAAATATTTGAGATAGAGGAAGAGGTTTAGGATGTAGCCTTTGGTTTAATGGGGCAAGTTTGTGAATGCGAACAGTAGTATTTCTCAGAAAGGCCTCTGTTGCCACCTGCTGCTGATTAGGAGGAATGGCATATTTGACAAATCACATCTATGTGGCCCAAATATTAAAAATTATTATTATATTATATTATATTATATTATATTATATTATATTATATTATATTATATTATATTATATTTTCATTTATAATAAAAAAAAAATCTATATAAAATCCATATATAAGATTTCAAATATGACAAGTATCCAGTTTATTGTTATTTGTTTTTCAGATACCAGAACCTATTAAAATATGGATCTGTGAATAATAAAATGTACAATTTTTAAAAGCCCTCAAAAAACAGTCACTGGCAACAATTTTAGTTTAATTAACTATTAGCAATAAATAATTATGACTACATTTACAAATTACTACTACAATTATGAATAAATACAACTAGCTTCTACACGGAGGAGCAAACAGGTCAAACCTTCCATCTGAAACAGACATAACGTTTTGTCATTTTGAAATATCTAAATAACCTTTCTGTTTGTGTTCAGGGGAAAGACCCTCTTTATGCCCAGATCAACAAGGGGAAGAAGTGAAGGATCAATGGAACTCTGCACAGACGTGATCAGCGCTAGGGGGAGCAGGAGACCAAAATACTGGAGATCAGTTTTCCTGCCCTGTGTGTGTGTGTTGTTTGAGTGAGTGTGCATTCATCCATGTGTATGCGTAGTGAGATTGTGTGCCTGTGTGATTGTATGAATGCGGTCACTCCAGCCTCAATGGTCCACTTCTCCAAGCAGCCATCCCTCTAGAGTCAGATCCCGTCGCCCTCACGACTTCCTCCGTTACTCCCCTCCTCAAGGAACGAGAAAGACAGACTCTCTCCATACCATTTTGTTTCTTTCTCACTGTGTTTTCTGCACATGACAGCGAGGCATTGTGAGTGATATCAAGCCTTATGAGCCCAGCCCTGCAGCTTCATTCATTCTCTTCGTCCTACTTCCAGTTTCTGACTCTCTCTAGAGACCACATTACGGGAAACTGTCGGACCCCCGATCACGCATCCGACCGAGCACCATCAGACCGCCAAGATCAATCTGTGACTTATGCGATTCATCCATTTGGGTTCGTTTGGTTTTTCCTCTCCCACGTATTTGAGATTCTGCTGCTAGAAAGCTATGCAGAGCTAAAATAAACAACACTTTCTCTCTCCGTGGACACATGGAGAACTGACACGAGGAGAGATTTCGGAGCAGCTGAATCTGACTGGAGGACTCGAGGGTACGGACGTTGCAGAAACATGTGATCAAACAGTTCCTTCTCTATAGCTTTTGTACAATACTAATGAGACAAAAAACAACATGTCGTTGAAATGGGATTTTTATTTTATAAGTCAAGTGGTTCCTCGAAATCAACTTTAGATGTGTTTTAGGGGTAAACATGGCTTTAAAATCTGATCGTTGGTTTGCCAAACTCATTTTGTAAATAATAATAATAATTATTATTATTCCTAATAATAATGACGACAATGACGATGATGACGACAAATAATAATGATGATAATAATAAAGGTTCCGGTTCTAACAGTGTTCATTCCATCCTGTGGACTTCCGTGCCATAAAATAGGCTGGCCTTAGTGATGCAAACATCTCATGAAACCCAAGCAATATTAACATGTGTCCCCGAACTCCCAGCGCAGTCAAAGCTTGCCGTCAGTCTTTTGATTTCAGCCGGATGTGTGTTTTTAAAGTGGCCTGAAACAAACCTGAGAGACTGTTATTATGTTTTTAATGGCTGAGAGCGTCCATTGGTAAATAGTTGGTGTCAAATTTGTGTGATCTCTTTTGGTTTGTTGTCAAGATGATGAAGCTGGTAACTGTGATGGAGGAAGACCAGAGCTTCTCAACGCGTGTGTGTGTGTGTGTTTGTGTGTGTTAATGCAGCGATCACAATTACGCATGTACACGATCACATACACATACATATTCATGCAGACACACTTTCACCTTAAAGTCAATATGATATCAAAATGGGACCTGTTTCCTTTTTAATACACCTTTCTAGTCCAAAGAAACTTCCATTTTGATTAACAAATGCGAGAAATCTAGCTCCAATCTGACATGTAACGCCCACTTTTCACAATTCACTCCCAATGTGAAGTCCTGCCCTGATGTATCCAGTTGAATATGTCACATTAAGACTAAAATGGGTTGCGAAGGCCATTTCATGTTGACTTTTGGGCCGTCTGATCGCATTAAAACACACCAGAATATCTGTCTGTAATCCAACCTCCAAATCAGAGAAAATCAGCATGAATGACATCTGTTTTCATTGCATCTGAAAAGCCCAGAGCATTCCATTACTGTGACGACAACTTCCTCCTATTTTATGGCCAGAGTCCCATTTTAATTTCAAATAAAAGCCGTTTTGGACCGTCAAGATCAAAATTTTGAGGATTAAGATGATGAAGGTGAAAATCAAGGTGAATGGGAGTCCAATTTCAGTATGTTTCTATTTTGCCTTTACCTCAGCTAATGGTTTGGTAATTTAAAAGGACACATTATTTTTATCTTGATGATAATGATATTCTACAGTGGATTTTTAGAGCATTTTTTTTTCTCTTGATTTATGTAACCCACCATGTAATACTGTTACCAATAAACACATCCCAAAATGTTGCTCTGCCTCATTGCCTTAGCAATGTCTTATATTTGAACGGGTGCAGTAGAAAAGCTGTTTTACTCTCCATAAGGGTGGTTCATGCTTATTGAGATCACATGACCCAATATCACGCTTCGTATCCCACATTATAGGTTAAAGGGAAAAAAAAAAAATGTGTAAGAACAGGATGTTTCTAGAATGGCATTTATAACTTTTGCTTTAATGCAATATTGCATCCATACCACTAGGTGGCAGGACAAAGTTCAGTACAACGGTTGTGTCTACCAGTGAGGGACAAACTAATTTACTGAGTGTACATTTTTCTACCTACAATCTTAGGCCTACTAGATTTGGAAGAGAAAAGTTGAAATGCTGTTTCAGAGGTTGAATTATCTTAGCGCAAAATCTAAATTAGATTCAGTATGTGAATTGAATCACTGAACTGGAACTTTGCCAGATAAATAAGCACAGTTCATTCAACACAACATATTTAAATTTACTCTCACACGCTTTAAAGGGAAATTTCCACATTAGGCCTGCTTTGTTCCACAGAAACTTGTTTCAAGAGCAGTTCTATGATCATTTTTAACATATTACTAACCTCTGTGTCAATCATGACTGCAAATGTGTCAATAAATAATAGATAATCGATAATCAATAAATATCACTGATAATTTGTGGGTCAGAGGTCAAATGCATAGTTTAGTTCTTAGAGTTTTCAGATACCCTCATTTTGCAGGAATGAAAGCGATGTACTACCTAGGTTAGTAAATACTTTCTCTTTGAGTAAATATCTTATCCTGAGCACTGATTGTTTTGACTGCATGTATAAGGAAGTCAAAAACTGTCATGTGGGAATGTTTTCACAAGGACCCGAGTCAAAAGTGCCTTCAGTGTAAATTCCATTGGCCAAAATGAGGTTGAATTGTTTTGTCTGTAATTTATTTTATTTTTCTCAAAGAAGTGTTAATAATCCCACATTGAAATTCTAGCCCTTGTAGTGTGAAAGTATTGCACCAATATAGGTTCAATTAGTCATTTTTTCCCCCTGTGAAAACTAGAAGTTATCTATTCAGAAATTGGCTTTCAAAAATAAAACCACCAGAAGAAATATTCACTGCAGTGAAAAGTGTGACAACTAGCCCCAGTCTTTATATATGGGTTAAATGAAAAAGGAGCGTACTATAGAACTTAATTTCCTTAGAGGTAAGGATAAGGAACATGTCTTTAAATGCAATTTAAACTAAGCTTTTTTTAAGTCAGCAGATTAGATTTTTGTCAAGGGAGAGACACATCTCCTCCTGAGAGTAACACACATGCTCTGTGAATGTAATCACAAGAGGTGTGAACAATATTGACCAGTGTTTTTTGTGTTATTTCTAGGATACCTAGAGTAAAGACGTAATGAGAGTTTGATTGCGGCTGTTTGACAATAGAAGCTTTGCCTTCTTGGATTTCTGTTGTTCTTGACTGACTGCATTCTTTAAGAATGAAAACAGTTTTGGCATTCAGTGAAGTGGCTCGTTTGACGATACATTCCTTTATCTCGTCATTAACACATGAACACGCTCATCCAACCTCATTCCAGTTTCTAGGCCATTGGGCAAGTTCTCACTCTACGTGCTATTTATCCTCTAACAACTGCGACACAACACCATTTTAGTTGTACATGCTGGATCTCTTCGACTCATAAAGGAATAACTAAAGGATTATTAATTATGAGGGGCTGAGGAGAGCGAAGTAGTCTTTTTTTATTTTGCCGAACTGCTGAAAGACTTGATTCAGAATGATGGAACAGGTGAGAAACCATGACATGAATTTTATTCTTTTGGCAACTACTGAGTATGAGCTAGTATACTACTATATGGGTTCACAAACACAAATTAATGCATCAATTTAAATTTAATATTGGCCAATTGTGAAGAAAGTTGAGTTGAAGTACATTTACAACAATAATGTTTTTGTAAATACCTCATTTGGGTAGTACCATGCTATTCTTTGAAATATCTTGTAAATACAATAAATATGGTTCTTGTTCAGTACCATGGTATTGCAATCTCTTTTGTAAGAGTTTCCTATACCAAAAATGTATTTATTGATTTACTGAAACTAGCTTATTGCCAATTCAAGTGTCATACTATTGCTTTAAATAGCCAACATTTTCTTAACATGACTCTTTCACCTCAGCTTGTTAATTTTTTAGTGAATATTACTGTGCATTTTGACATAAACTGGTGTGGTTTTGACTATGAAAATGTATGGAATTTGATTGAACAATAATAGTGTGTCATCACATGGCCTTCTGATTTTTGTAAACACATGAAAGTTGTTGCGTTGTTTATCTATTAAATTCTAAGATTTTGCTGAAAATACTAACCTTTCATATGCATTCCATAGTTTAATTTATAGCAGTATTTAATATCTACTACATTTTATACTCAGGATGAATCAAGAGACTTTAAAACCCTGAAGGCACGGTTCCAGGGTGAAAATGGTCTGAAGATCCAGACTAAACCTTCCCTCCCAGAGAAACCCCAAATCGTTTCTCCATCGACAAAAGTCAGCAATCCTTTGATCTCATCCATCAATGCTGCTGTGCAAAAAAGGTCGATTCACGCACCACGTGTAGTCTTCAAAGAGGACAAAAATCTCAATCGCCAGCTCTCTCCACCTTGGGGATTAAAGACCAGAGAGAATCAACCCATAAATAATGACGAACTGCTGGATAATAAGCAGGTCAACACTTTTAAGCAAAATCTGAAAGACAAGAATCTTCCACTGGTTCTGCCTGTGGCTCCAAGAACCAAAACTCAAGAGCCCGACTCTAGCCCACATACACCTGTGTCCGCTTCACCATTCAGAGTGACGACACCCAAAACGTTTGTATTTACCCCTCAAAAAACTAACAAAGATGAATATGAGAAAACAGACCCTGTGAAGGAGGTGAACACTACCAAAAAGTCTCTGAAGGACAGGAATCTTCCATTGGTTCTGCCAGTGGGTCCAAAAAAAGCTGAAACCCCAGAACCTGAACCCAGCCCACTTACGCCTGTATCTGTTCCTCCAGCCAAAATGTCCACACCCAAGAGTTTTGTATTTACTCCTCAAAAAACTAGTCAAGATGAGAATGAGAAGGCAGACACAGTAAAAGAGGTTGCCACTGCCAAAAAGTCTCTGGAAGACCGTAATCTTCCACTGGTTCTGCCAATGGCTCCAATAAAAGCTGATACGCCTAAGCCTGAATCCAGCCCCTATACATCCTGGAATTCCACACCCAATAAGTTTGTGTTTCCCACTCAAAAAACTAGCAAAGATGAGAATGGGGCAAATACAGTGGAAAGACCAAAACCAGCTAGTCGTACCCCTGCTCCAAGTCACCCTGCTCCTGCTGGTACAAATGTAACAGCTACTCCCCCTACTCAAAGTGTACCTGTTGTTCCTAAGGCTGTTGTACCTTCTCAGACCTCAACTGGAATACCTTCTGTCGCCAACATTCCTGCCCCAAGTATGCCAGCTCCACGCAGTTCAACCTTTACCAGCCCTGAGCCAAAGACTCCTGAACCAGCGATTCCAACACTGTCTCAAGCGATTCCTAAATCAAAACCAGAAACCTATATTTCATCTCCTCCTTACACTGAACCTTCTAAACCAAATATACATATGCTCAGTTTATCAGAAGTATTTCCTCCTCCTGAAGGAAGTCCACCTTCAGAATTCACTGATATTCCGCCCCCTGTTTTTGATGAAGACTTTCCAGATGGAGGCTTTTCTGAGCAAACCATATCCACTCCAGCAATACGTACATCTATTGCCCCAGTTCCCCGGAGTCAAGTTGTCTCCAGGTCCCCTGCCCCATCCACCCCTCCAGTGGAATCTCCAGAGCCTTTGGTGAATCCCTTAGAATATACACCTGCTCCTGTCTCAAGCCCTCCTCCAGAAGTGTATACTCCGGCAGCAACTCTAGACGTGTTACTGGAGAATGCAAAAGCTCTAACTGACAAGGCAACTATTAACCCAGAGAAGTCTTATGAGGACCAGTCCTCAACCAGGCCGCTTTCGGCACTCTCAGCCTTGGCGAGAGCAGAGGAGATGGCCTCGGTAAAACGGTCACCAAATGATAGCCGTGTATTTAACCTTCTGGAAAAGGCCAAGAGAAAGTCAACAGTGAGCCCACTGGCTACCACACCTGAAAATACATCTATACCTGAAAATACAACCCTAGTTGAGACAGTTACACCCAAGATACCTCTGCCTGAAACTCCCACACCTCTGCCTAAGACTGCCACAGCTCAGGTGACCCAACCTGATCTAGCTCCACCTGAAAAAACCTTACCCCAGCTTGTCACAACTGTAGAAACCCTGCCTGGGGAAGCCCAACCTGTACCTGAAGTGTTTGATATCCCTAAACTCCCTCCAGTTGACTATGTGGATCATGCTCGGTTGCCCCCTAAAACTTACCCACCTGAAACTGCCGAAGTCAATGGCTTTGACCAAAGTAAGTATCTGTTTAACGCAGGGTTCACACTGTACAATCTTAGCCACGGTTTTGTGGCCTGAGATACATTTCATCCATTGTAGAAGGCTTCTCTTGTTGTAGGCCAGTCATGTATGAATAAGTTTGACATTTGCACAGATGGATGCTTAAATGACTTTGCAACAAAAAAAAAAAGCCTCAGATGAAGTTCTGGTAGTTTCAGAAATTTTGTAGAGTGTTGCTGTTCCTGAGAGTCCAAAAATTAGTCAAAACAAATACATTTTTTTGCCAATTCTTCACCATTATAAATATCTTTTAGCTTTGGAACGCAGTGCTTAAATAACTGTGTGGCAGGAGGACAGGGAGTGTCGGTATGCAAGATATGTAAGTCTATTGTAGCTATGTTGTGCAACATATCTTTCATAATATGAATGACAAAGAATATTCTGTCTAAAGGAAATATCTAAAACTGAGACATTTCAGTTTTCAGTTGAACTAAATGCTAATTAGGCTTACATACAGTGTATTCTCATAAGCAGTTGCTGTAATTAGACCATATTGCTCATAGTGTAGAAACATCTTTACAAAGAAAATAATTGTTTTCATTATAGCCTGAAATTAAAATGACCTCTCCTGTCAATTGTGTGGTATTAAACGTGATTACATTGCTTAAAATTGTGAAAAGAGACAATTCAATCTGGTTTGTAAATACACTTTAGTTTTGTGCATTTGATTAGGCTTGAATATAAACATCATGCTTCCTCCATTTTCATTCCATAATCCTGTTCTACCTGCTGTGCTTCATTGACCACCCCATTTCAATCGGCTTTGCAGACATAATTTTCTCAGTTCCCTATCTAATCCTCATGCTTCTTCTTGAGGCGCATGAATTTAGTCTTTTTTTCGTGTTAGTTTCAGAATGCAATTAATGCAGGTAAAATGTAAACTTTTCTTTAAAAAGTGTATGCATTGCTTGGTGGGGGTGGTGGTCCATTGGTTATCCATTCTAATATGTATTGTCTTGTTTCTGCAGGGGTGGTGACAGTGGTCAAATCAGTGAATCCTCCTCCCCCACCACCTAGGAAGGCTCTGCCATCCACACCCACTGTGGAGTCCCCACTTGAGAAACGAACTCAGTCTCCTGCCAGAGACCTCCAGATTCCCACAACAGCATCAGAACCTCTACAAACACATGGTGACAAAATTACCCCAAAATTCTGAAACTCTATGCTAAGTGTTTGTCTACCTAAGTGATAAATGACCTTTTTTTTCCTTCAACAGAAGAGTCACTATATGACAACTCATTTGAGTTTTATGAAGATGTTGGGGAACCTAAGGCTCCAGCACTTTCAACCTTTAGGCCTCCATCAGTACCATCATCAGTTTCTAGTACCAAAAGGCCAGTTTCAGTTCATGAGGGAGCCTTCCTGAGACAGTTGAGCCCAAAACAGCAGTTGAAAGAGGACATGTTTCCAAACGTGGATGATAGATATGTGGATTATGGGTCTATAAACTCTGGCTCTCCATATCCAGAAACTCAAGCTGCTGTAAATCAGGACTCAGTGCGAAGCTCTCCTTCCTTGACTCCATCAGGGTTAGCCATTAAATTTATGCTCTTTTACTGTCTGTGACTACACTTAAAAAAAATAAAGATGCTTCACGATGCCATAGAATAACCTTTTTGTCTAAAATGTTCCATTAAGAACCTTTAACATCTGAAGAACTTTTCTGTTTCTCAAAATTTTCTTTGTGGAAAAAGAAGGTTCTTCAGATTCTAAAAAGGTAAGGAAGAGATGGTTCTTTAAAGAATCTTTGACTGAATTGGTTCTTTGTGGAACCAAAAATGGTTCTTCTGTGGCATCGCTGTGAAGAGCACCTTTATTTTTAAGAGTGTTTAAAAAGTATACGTTATCAGTATTGGACACTGAATGACATTTTTGTTTCTGGCTTGCCTGCAGGACTCTTGAAAGAGGTGACAATGTCTTTGATGACCAAGTAGACAGTATAAAAAGCAAAACAACAAAGACTAAGAAACAGAAAGGACCTCCAAAGAGTAAGTGCGAGAAGTCTTTACTAAACTATTTTTTTTTTCTAGTTTTCATTAGGTTCTTAAAAAATTTTAACATAATCTAACATAATTTTGCTTCTCAAGTTAATTCTTATTTTTAGGAATGTTTGGATGTTTAACTGGAAACCAGTCTAGTTATTTATGTTCCCAGTAATCTCATCTCTGATGGCCTTCTGATTCACAAAAATGATAAACACACAGGAAATAGTCATGTCACTAGTTTATTTTAGATTCTCTTTTATCTCACTGACGTATGTTTCCTATTATTTGAAACTTAGATCCATATGCTGATGCTCAGGCTGCGGTAAGTTTTACCTTTATTGTTTAAAATAGTTTTAGAATAATTGGTTGAAGTCTTAAGGTTATTTGGAGCATCATCACCTATTATTATGTCTTCTTATTGCATGTTCTGTTTTTGTAATCATTTATTGAAACATATTGCCTTTAATCACCCAACCTTATTAGGTGGAGGCTCCCAAGAAAAGCATGTTCTCCAGGTTTGTGGCAGCATATTCTTTTTAATTCTTAATTCGTGCTATTAATGTAAACTACAGTACGTCTACATTCCCAAAACATCCTATTTGAATGTAATGATGAAAGCATTCCATCCACAGGAAGAACTCAGGAAAAGCAGCAGATGACAAAGAACTAAAGAAAAAAGAGAAACAGCGAGAAAAGGAAAAGGAGAAAGAGAAGGAGAGGGAAAAGAAGGAGCAGAAAGAAAAGGAAAAGAAAGAAAATGAAATGAGGAAAAAATTTAAGGTAATTATTTTATTTTTTTTACAAGTCAGTATTGGTGTGCATGCACCAATAATTGTGAATAATTATTGCTTATTACATTCTCAAAATCCATTACGTATTACAATCCACATCCCACTCAAGAAAATCAAAAGGTGCACTTACCATCACTAAAACCCAATAGTTTTAATCAAACGTGAAATGAGCCGTATATTTCAATTTCTCGCTAACAGCAAGAATTCATTTTTAGGTCAGTTAAGTGATGAGCGCCTGTTAATGTAACTGTCTGTGTGTGTATTGATGTTGAATGCAGATCACAGGCCAGGAAGAGCCCATTTATCATGCTAAAGTGATCGAGGACTGTAAGGGCCGTAAAAACGACCTGCCGGTGAAGGTTGGAGACACCGTGAGCATCATCCGTACCAACAACTGCCCTAAAGGAAAATGGCTGGCAAAGGACAGCAACAACAAATGTGAGCTCAACACAACAATACACAATACACAATCTACACACACACACAAATTAATTTAGCGCCATTATCTTTGCTCTTGCACAAGTCGCAAATACTTAGCATCACGCTAAATTAGTTTACTGATAAATGAGGTGCGGAAAATGAGCATTGTTATGAATTTACCCTGATAAGGACTAACTGCCTAAATAGATCTGTTCCTGAGCAAGGACCTGAAGGAGTCCTTGAGCTCTGACTTATCTGTTAGACTGTGTATGTAAGAGCTTATCTCATTTTTCAGATGCTTCTGCTGGAATGCAGATTGGCAGTGTGCTGTGTATTGTTTTTCAGATGGCTACGTCCCGGTGGAGAATGTGGATTTGAACATCAGTGGCATTATGGAGCTGGGGAAGATGACAACAGCATCTAACAGACCCAACGGCAATGGACTCAGAGACCCAGAGGTCACCAGTACAGGCAGCAGGTAGCCATAGAAATGATCAGGCTCATGTTTGCATTACATGCTAAAATGTGACCATGGACCACAAAACCAGTCTTAAGTGTTTTTTTTTTTTTCTTGTTTTTTTTTTTTTTTTTTTTTTAAATTGAGATTTACACATCATATGAAATTTGAATATCAAATTTCCATTGATGTATTTATTTATTTATTTATTTATTTTTTAGGATAGGACGATATCTGGCTGAGATACAACTATTTTAAAATCTGGAATCTGAGGGTGAAAAAAATAAAAAAAAATTAAAATTACCTTTAAAGTTGTACAAATGAAGTTCTTAGCCATGCATATTTATAATCTAAATAAAGTTTTTATTTATTTACGGAAGCAAGTTTACAAAATATGTTCATGGAACATGATCTTTACTTGATATCCTACCAATTTTTGGCATAAAATAAAAATTTATAATTTGGCTATTGCTACAAATATACAAATATACTCCATATACTGGTCCAGGGTCAAAAATAATCTTGATCTACAGTTTAATCATGGAATTGTTCTTTTTTTCCATGTGTGTGTTTTAGGACCTCTGAGCATTACGGCATGAACCATGATAGCTGTAAGGACCTTCTTTTACTCATTTTCATTTATTTTACTTCTAATATTTATTTATAACATGTTTTTGCATGTTTTACATGGTGTTATCCAGCCATGATCACGAAATGCAACAGAATATTTTGTTGATTACTCTCTGCTGCATTGCACTAGCCCCGCCCACTGTGAAATCTCACTTGGTTCAAAATCCCAACCCCACATTATGCTACAAATATTCTATTATTGAAATACTTTGGAATGCCATCAAGAATTACCATTTTATATATTTCCGATAAATACCACAGTAAAAATACTATTGTATTTTATCTGAAACAGTACCTTAAGGGGTTAGTTCAGTCAAAATTCTAAATTATTTCATTAATGACTCATGTCGTTCCAAACATGTAAGACCTCCGTTTATCTTCGGAACACAGTTTAAGATATTTTAGATTTAGTCCGAGAGCTCTCAGTCCCTCCATTGAAGCTGTGTGTACGGTCTACTGTCCATGTCCAGAAAGGTAAGAAAAACATCTTTAAAGTAGTCCATGTGACATCAGAGGGTCCGTTAGAATTTGTTGAAACATCGAAGATACATTTTGGTCCAAAAATAGCAAAAACTACGGCTTTATTCAGCATTGTCTTCTCTTCCTTGTCTGTTGTGAGCGCGTTCACTGCAGTGTATGATATCCGGTTTGCGAACAAATCACTCAATGTAACGGGATCTTTTTTAAACAGTTCACTTAATTGAAGTGAATCCTTTGAAACGGTTCACGTCTCCAATAAGCATTAATCCACAAATGATTTAAGCTGTGAACTTTTTTAATGTGGCTGACACTCCCTCTGAGTTAAAACAAACCAATATCCCGGAGTAATTCATTTACTTAAACAGTACACTGACTGAACTGCTGTGAAGAGAGAACTGAAGATGAACACAGAGCCGAGCCAGATAACAAACAAAAGATTCATTCATTCTCGAGTCAAGAACCGGTTGCATCGGTTTTCAGATCACCAGTAGTGACGGGAAGTTCGGCTCTTTTCTGCAAACCAGTTCTTCCGGACAGTTCAATTCAAGAAAACGGTTCACCAGTTCTTTTGTGCTCAACTAAATGACATAATTTGCGATGATTGCCCTTGATTCAAGCCTACGGTTTACCCGCGCTCATAACACTAGCACAGAATCAGTTCAGAATGAATCACCAAAAGAATCAGTTCGGTTCAGACGCTCTGTGTGTCGGTCTGCTTCACGCTGAATCACACACACGCAGTATCATCAGCTCCTCGGTTCTCGAATCGGACGCGTCTGACAGAAACGGTTCTTGACTCGAGAACGAGTCAATCTTTTGTTCGTTATCTGGCTCGGCTCGGTGTTCATCTTCAGTTCTCTCTTCACAGCAGTTCATTCAGTGTACTGTTTGAGTACATTAATTACTCTGGGATAAAGTCGTTGTTTTTGCTATTTTTGGACCAAAATATATTTTCGATGCTTCAACAAATTCTAACTGACCCTCTGATGTCACATGGACTACTTTGAAGATGTTTTTATAACCTTTCTGGACATGGACAGTATACCGTACACACAGCTTCGATGGAGGGACTGAGAGCTCTCAGACTAAATCTAAAATATCTTAAACTGTGTTCCAAAGATAAACTGAGGTCTTACGGGTTTGGAACAACATGAGGGTAAGTTATTAATAACATAATTTTGAATTTTGGGTGAATTAACCCTTTAAGTAAACAATGTAATCAGTACAGCATATTTTTATGAGGTTTTATAATACAGAATACAAATCCTACTCAAGACATAAACTCTTTTTTAGTAAATCGAAATATTACAGCTATAGAAATGTGATTACGTTTTATTTATTTATTCATTTCATTGGTGTCAAACGATTAATGGCGAATAATCGCATACCAAATAAAGGTTTTTGATTACAAAATATACAGTATATGTGTGTACTGTGTATATTTATTATGTATATATAAATACACACACATGCAGGTATATATTTAGGAAAAAAATTGTTATATATATATTTGGAATATATTTATATATAATATAAATTATAGGAATATATAAAATATATACATGTATTTTCAAAATATATACTGTATATGTGTGTATTTATGTATACATAATAAATTTTACATGATTAATCGTTTGACAGCACTAATTTATTGATTTATTCTATCAGTCTCAGAAGACAGCGACGAGTGGACATGTGATGAAGACGACCCAGTGTTTGGCTCTGCTGATGAAACAGCACACATGTGAGTGTTGCCTTGTGTGTACATTCGCCTTCTTTTGTACTCAGTTACAAAGCTTGTCTGTTAAGCTGTTGTATTGTTTATGAGGGGTGTATGTTCAATCTTTCAGAGCGCTGAATCAATCACACGCCACACCAGCACAAGGTGAGTCACTGATGAAACACCATGGAAAAATGTTCACAGGAACACTACCAACTGGGAACATCCAAGACTATATTTAGTATATGAGTCATTATAGCTAAAATATATCATACACTATTTCCAGCACATAAGCAAACAAAGTTTATGTAAATGATTATTGTTACATTAAAAGTCAGAAATGACATAAGCTAAAGTCATGAGATAATAAAGACCATTATGACACACACACCCACACACACACAAACTTAACAAATACATAGTTATGACATAAAAAGTTGACATTTTGCTGAAATAATGACATAATCAGAATTATGACCAAAAAACTATTCTGACATTAAAGGTTGAAATTATGACAAAAGTCATAATTCTGACATACAATTTTGAATTCTGACATAAAGTCTAAATTATGCCATAAATGGAAATTATGACATGAACAGTCATAATTCTGACATCAAAAGTTGTAATTATGACATGAAGAGCACTAATTATGAGATGAAAAGTCTAAATTGACATACAGTTAAAATTTACATAAACAGTCATTATAGTGACATAAACGTCCAAATTATAACAATAATTCTAAATTATGAGCTAAAGAAACTCTTAATTATGAAAATTATGACAAGTCAAAATTATGAGATTCTAAGTCATAATAATGACATAAAATAAAACATTGTTCATAATAATAATAATAATAATAATAATAAAAATATTAATAAATTATTATTATTATTTACTTGTTGGTTGTTGTTTTTTGTTTGTTTGTTGTTGTTGTTGTAGTTGTTTTTGTCCCTGCATAAATGTCCTCTTTTCAGTTCCAGTTCACCAAGACCAAATTGATTCAAGTAATATGCATCTGCCGTAAGTTCTATTATCTTCTATTCACTAAAATGACACTTACTTCTTTACTAACTGTGCTCTGTAATAAACCGTTTCACATTAAGAACCCAAGCATTTGTTTACTGTGTTGCAGAAGAAATCAGGAAGCGATTCAAAAACTCTCCTCATTCTTTATGCAACCCAAGACGTCCTCTCAGCCTCTACCACAAAACAACAGCCCAATGTAGGCCATCGCTTTAGTTACCGTCTACTTCCTTTGAATTCTCTAAAGATCGCTTACTGTAAACGATAAGATTACAGGATAGCAACTAATCTCTACTTCCTGTTTCCTTATTTGTCTGTTTGTGTGCAAGAATGCCAGAGCTCACACCAGGTATGTTTCGACTTTCTAAACCTGAATTACATAAACAGTCGCATCTACCCACACTCACTTCTTTCCTTCTTCTTTCCACTTCTGGTTTCATCTGTTAGCACTTGAAGAGGATCCTGACAGCTTGTAAGTGCTCACAAAATATGTGCATGTTCTCACAGATAACACTATGTGTATAATAATTCATGAGATGTCTTTTCCCCGTGCGAGTATGTGGTCAGACTGGTTTTACATGAATGTCTGTGATGGTTCGAAACCATGTCTCATTCCCTCAATCTGTGCAGTTGGTGGCTAACTGCTAACTAGATTGTGTTGTCATTGTATATTTCCTTCAGAAATAAAGAGGAAGAAGATTTAGAAATCTCAGACCTCCAGATTCTTCCTCCTCCAGACTTGTACGCCGACATCATAGTTGGAGACCACATGCCTATTTACAGCAAGTACGTACATTAAACATTTTGATCTTCTGTGACAACATGCCCCAATGGCAGATGATGTTGTTGCACTGTATGGGGTAAGTTGTCACAGGGGTCTAGACATTAAACGGGTTATTATTGAAGTATAGGCAACATTTCTGTAATGTTTCTATTCATCAAACAGAAAAAAAAAAAAGTGAAATGTGAAAAATGTGAAAAATATACTCTAGGGTTCAAATTTTTGTTTTTGAAAAAAAGTATCTTATACTGACCAAGGCTGCATTTATTTGATAAAAAAATCAGTAAAAACGGTAATATTGTGAAATAATATTACAATTTCAGAAAACTGTTTTCTATTTTAATATATTTTAACATGTAATTTATTCCCATGATGCAAAGCTGAATTTTCAGCATCATTACTTCAGACATTCAGCGTCACATGATCCTTCAGAAATCATTCTAATGCTAATGTTGCTAATGCTAATGTTGCTAATGCTCATTCTAAATCGAATGCTGATTTTCTGCTCAAGAAACATTTGTCATTCTCAAAGATTATTCTCAATCTATTTTTACTTCCTCCTCGACTTTTAACATTCAGTGCTGGCTTTAAATTTTACCCCGGTCGTTCCTAACCTCTGACCTTTTTAGGCTATGATGATGTTTACTGACATTTTTAGAGAACATGTTTGTCTATTCTAGGGCAATCAAACCCATCTCAAAATAGTCGACTGACTCCAACTGCGAGAGGGAAAGACGGCCTGCGCTGGATCTTCACTGTTGCCGAGTTCATAACCCTCCTGTGGGCTGTGCTTTGATGAGCATCACAGTAAATGTCACCCACACAAGCTCAAGCGGAGATGTGTCTGTCAAGTGGGGAGAATTATGTTTGTGATTGTGCATCAGTCTGTAAGTGGCTGCGGGCGAGTTCTTCTATATTCATGTATAATATGTTCATTCTGTAAAAAAAAAAAAAAAAAAGAAAAAGGTCAAATGTATGGTGTGGTGAGAAGCTCTTCAGGTTATTTAAGCCATTTCATCTAAGTGTTAGCTGTGAGTTCTATGGCAAAGACAGTCTATCTAGTCTGAGGTTGTCTCATAATTTTAAAATCCACAATTTAGCAATTGAGTTAAAAGCTGACAGATCAAAGTGACAGCTTGTGCAGGTTAAAACGGCTTCACATCTGGGTTCGGTTTTAACAGTTTATTGCAACATCAACATTAAAATGCAGTTCCTGAGTCATCATTATTTTTGTGGCATCATTTACTTAGAAGTTTAGAATTGCAATTTAAACGTTTCTATAACCATGCATTTGTATTAGATTAATTAGTATTATATTATTAGCTTTATATTTGATAAGCATGTTTAAGTATTCCCAGTCTTCAGGGTTACTTCAGGGAAAATATGCTGATGCTTGTAGTGCAAGTTTAAGTGTTGTTTGTTTTGTAATTCTACTGCACATACTAATATAATAAATTACACAGTTGTGTATCTTGTTTTTTTTATTATTTATTATTATTATTATAAATATCTTTACTATAACTTTTCATCAATTTAATGCATAGCTATATAAAAGTATTCAATTCTTTAAAAAAAAGTCTTACTGACCTCAAACTTTTAAACAGTAATGTAAAAAATAAACAAATTAATGAAAAATAAATATAGAAATGAAAATATAGATAATTACACATGCATTTAACGTTCATATTCATATATACACAAAATTGTTGTTCTGTTTATGCTAAGGAAGGAAGGAAAATAAATATTAATATTTAATCAATTAAAAAATTTAGTACTTAATAATAAATGATTAAGTATTTTAAAATGTTTTAATAATTATAAAAGCTAGTCATTCAGAAGTGTGGATCAGCACGATTTTTTGTTTTTGAAATGCTATTTTACTCACCAAAGGTTTTGTTTATTTAATAAAAATACAGTAAAAGCAGTAATATTTTGATATAAAACAAATAAATAACTTATATATCTCAAAATGTTTGTGATGGCAAAGCTGAATTTTCAACAGAGTAGTGTCTTCAGTGTCACTATATACTGTAAACTTAATATTTATGTTTAAATAGTTGTGCAAATATTTTATTGTAAAAAAAAAATCATACACAAGTTGTTGATCTGCTGTTGTTTAACAGTTATATGTGTGTGTGTGTGTGTGTATGTTTGTGTATTTATAAATATATATACACTTTTTTTTATTAAATCAGAATAACGACACAACTACAATATGCATATACCGCTTTATTTTCCCATTTTTTTCTTTTAA
This sequence comes from Carassius gibelio, assembly GCF_023724105.1. Classification (NCBI taxonomy): domain Eukaryota; kingdom Metazoa; phylum Chordata; class Actinopteri; order Cypriniformes; family Cyprinidae; genus Carassius; species Carassius gibelio. The sequence goes on from NC_068415.1 coordinate 19,742,469, forward strand.
CAATACAAATTAAAGTGCAAATCAGAACAGGAACACCATGCAGTGCATAACTTTTAAAATTCAAACCGCACACACAGACAGGAAGTGACACGCACACATGTACAGAACAGGCATGTAGACACTGACAGACAGAGGTCGTCTCCCAGCAGGGCTCGGGAACAGGCAGAAGACACACAACTCTCAACACTACACCGGAGAGAGGGTATAATATCCAGCGCAAACGCCTCTACACAGACAAAAAACACTGAACATGAGCTGAAGCCATGGCCTTGTGACTGTCACACTAATGGGGGCCGTAAAGTTTCTGACCAGTTTCCACAAAACACAGCAATGAAGCTGATATAACAGACATTAAACTGTCAATATGAGACTTTTAGTATCTGACCTCGAAATAAGACAAATACTAACCACAACTGCATGAAGCACACATTCCTGCCATTCCCATCTAAATCTGATTCTGTTTAGTTTACTCACCCTCCTCTTTTTCCAAACCTGTATGAGTTTCCTTCTTTCTGGTGAACACAAAAGAAGAATGCTGGCTACCAAATAGTTGCCGGTAGCAATTAACTTCCATTGTATGGTTCAAAATAATATAGAAGTCGATGGCTACCACCAACTGTGTGGTTACCAGCAGCATTATTCAAAATATCTTCTTTTGTGTTCAACAGAAGAAAGAAACTCATACATGTTTAGACCGACATGAATGAGTTAAATGATTTCATTCAGCAGCAGGGGGCGATAAACTCCCTAAACCAGCCCAAAACCACCCTCCGCTCCAAAGAGTCGCACTGATCCTCAAAATGACCTGGAGTGAACTTGGGATTTGTGTGGAAAATATGAAGAATGCGTAAAGGCTTTAACTTCTCTGAGGAATTTCAGACTGTGCAATATTTTTCCACGAAAACAACACCATAATCCAGTCTAATCTTCTCCGGAAATCAGAAAAAAAACCGTCCCCCAGCAGTGTGGTTTCCGCTTAACCGTTGACAAACTATTTAGAGGCATCACATTTATTGCATTGCTTCTAAACGATATGAAGCAAGATTTCTGCGAGAACTTTCTACCTTTCTGGTTCACATTCAGTTTTAAAATGGTACAACTGCAGCCGTGTATCATAAAAATCCAGCATACTTCTACAAAACACAGAAACGCTCTGCTCATGCACACAACGCGAGCCGTTCAACCGTTCTTTACAGTACAAGACCGAGGGGTTGATTCAGCGAGACCACCACATCTATACGTACAAACACAATTTGTGATCAAGTTTGTCCATAATAAATTATGAACCGGCAGGACTGAATATGAAAAGGAGTGAGATCTAGCTTGTTTCTAGCTTTTTTTGGCTGCTGTGTTTGATTGAATGATTTCTCATAGTGTATAATCTGCATATAATGTTCATTCCTCTCATATTCAGTCATCTTCCAGTGCTATTTCCTGCCTGGCTGGGTTGTAGCTGTCCATTAATACACGTTGGCACAAAGACAACTACAACAAATACACTTTCCGTTATGTTGTTTGTTCACAAGTAACACTTCAGAGGTGAGCTTAAATAAAGAATAAATATGTGTAACTAATAAATACATTGTATCTACTCCATACAAACAACCGCACGCATAAACATATGTTAAAGCATATTCAATTAGAAACAATACAGTTCTGAACCTATTTAAGGCATCCCAGGGAAGGGGGTCACTAATCTAAATGCTCTCGGCTGGGGTCACTTTATATGTCCTCATCAGATACACACCACCCTGTGTTATATTGTGTTTGAGCAAGTCTGCTTCAGTATGCTACCAGTCAAAGGTTTGGGATAGATACAGATTGATTCATGTTTTTCAATGTCTGTTCTCTTAGAATGGCTGCATTTATTTGATCCTAAATACAGTAAGAATTGTGAAATATTATTATACAAATTAAAATAACTGTTTTCTGTGAGAATATAATGTAAAATGTCATTTATTTCTTGATGCTAAGCTATATTTTCAGCATCATAACTCCAGTCTTTAGTGTCACATGATCCTTCAGAAATCTTTGTGTTTATTTTAGAGAAACTAATATTTTATTTTTCTTAATTCTTTGACAGATATAAAGTTCAAAAGAGCAGTATTTATTGGAAATAGAAATCTTTAGTAAGATGATAAATGATCACTCTTGATCAATTTAATGCATCCTTGATGAAAAAAATAAAATAAATTCAACATTGATAATAATTTAGAAATGTTTCTTAAACCAAAAATCATCATATTCCTGCTTAATGCTGTCGCAAATTCACATTTGCATCAAATAAATAAATTACAATTTGCAAATTCACATCAGTTATTTTAAATTGTAATAATATTAACAATACATTACATTTACTGTATTTTTGATCAAATAAATGCAGCCTTGATAAGCAGGAGAAACATTCAAAACATAAAAAAATATTACATAAACAATTTTGTCTGATGATTCATAAAATAATTTTTAATATATTCATGTATTAAAATCTAGGTTCTAAAAGCATAAATGAATTGAATAAAGCTGTATGTGTCATTCACGATGAATGCTTCAATAAGGTCTTCCTGGCTGTCTGTAATCTCAAGCATTGGGAATATTTTAAGGCCGTCTAATTAAAGGCTCACGCGTATCAACAAAACGACTGGCACATTCTCTGCTTCATCTGTCTCTATTCTGCTCTGTTTGCATTTTAGCCATATCAAGGCACAACATTGAAGCTTTTTGGCTGCTCGGTCTGCCTTCATCCAGCATGTTTGTCTTTCTATGGCAGCAGCACAGCACATGATGTAAGCAAGGCCTCCGAGACAGACACAGATAGGTCGAGGTCAGGCTTTTCCACTGCAGATGGCGTGTATCATCAGAGATCCACTGTGACATACAGCAACAGCAGTTACACTGCTCTTTGATAAACGCTCTCTGGAGACTGCAAGCCAAACCCACAACACTCAAGTTCTTCACTCCATAAATTACCACTTAAATAAAATGATAGATATGAATTCTTCGTAAAATAAGCAAGAATCTCTAATATAATTAAATCATGATCTTTGCGCTGAATGCATAAACCTATTTTTGGTATGTCATTGCAATCAATAGCTATTCAACTAAACTATACAGCTCAAGTGATTGATATGAGAATACAAATATACTGTATAATACATATTGTAAAAACCAACAACAACAAAAAATGTGTATATAAAATCAGCAGTATGTTTATAGTTTTTCAATTATTTAAACTAATGATGTTGAGGAGAACTTCTGGTTAAAGCGGCCCTAAAAAGGTTTTGGAACAAATGAATGTCATTGCATTAGATAAAGAAAAAAAAATAAAAAATCACAAAATTTTTAAATCACAAAACGATGCACTGTTTAAAAAATAATAATAATTATCTGATCATCAAACATCATTGGAATATAATCGGAATTTATCAATTATAACTTAATAATCATTCAAATTCAAATGAATAATACAATTTATAATTTGTCATTATTTCACTGAAAACCTAAGAAATGTCTTACATTATTTTTGAATATGTCATAAGTTGCATGGATATATTTGTAGCAAGTAAGTAAAGATCATATTCCATAAAGATATTTAGTCAATTCTCACAAAGACGCATGGATTCGCTATTCACCCCGTGGAGCCATGTGAGGCATGTTTTACTACGGATGCACACGCTTTATTTGACGTCTTGTGGACTGTTGAACAGAAACTCCCGCCCACTGCCATTATAAAGCTTGGAAGAGCCAATTTTCATTTTTGGGTGAACTAACCATTTAAGTGATTACTTGTTTGCTGATAACTTTGATATTATCATAGGTTAACTAATGCAATGACTTTCATACATTTGTAGGTCAGTCCAAAAACTCTTTAGGTACCGTATGTTTGTGTCGCTACTGCAGGACTGACCTAAAAGCACCCCAACTCCAAAAATCACAACCCTTAACCCTTGACCTTTTGACTGTAAAGAGGTAAAGACCATCAGATGATGGTGTGCGAGGTTCTCAGCGAGCCAGCGTAGTGATGAGACTGGCACACATTTCGAAGAAGTCCATGGTGTGGCTGCCCTGCCGAGGAGCCAGCAGAGGTGTGCTCCCGGTCAGAGAGCCCGGAAGAGAGCTGCTCAGCTGGGGCATCTCAACAGAAACGCTCGCAGAGTCGATGCTGAGCCGCGGTCGATGGAGGCCAGCCGTAGAGCCAGAGCGCTGGGGAGTGGACGACCCTGACTTGTGCTCGATAACATCATCTGAAAGTAAGCAAAATAATCTTTCAATTTTATTAGAGAGTGATATTGTGGGGAAAAACAGGCTGATTAACCCTACATTGCCCACATGAGTTCAATGCATCTAGGATAGAGGAGCAACTAAGAGTTTTATACAGGCGACAAAAGAGAATTTTTTTTTTAATATGGATATATATAAATGTATATATATATATATATATATATATATATATATATATATATATATATATATATATATATATATATATATATATATATATATATATTATTTATCTAAGTTAATTTGACATGAACCGAGATAAATGAACCAAGAGAAAACATTACCGTCTACAGCCGCGAGAGGGCCCTCATAGAGCTCATAGAGATCATAGAGCGCCCTCTCGTGGCTGTAGACGGTAATGTTTTCTCTTAGTTCTTAAGTATAAATAAATGCGACTTATAATCCAGTGCGACTTATGTTTTTTTCCTCATCATAACGTATTTTTGGACTGATGCGACTTATACTCAGGTGCAACTTATAGTCCGAAAAATACGGGAATCCAAATGTTTTGGTTTTCTTTAAGTGTGAAATTATCAAATAATGGAAGCATTTGTTCGCATAAAAACAACAGAGAATTTTAAAGTCTATGTTAAAGATTATGTTCATTGAAATAAATCAGTACTTTTATTCAGCAAGGACACATTCAATCGCCAATAAGTATTAGTAAAGACATTTATGTTGCAATTAAAAAGTATTAATGCTATTCTTTTCTTTCTAATCATTAAAATTACATAATCATCTCTTTATCTCAGTTTCCACAAAAATATTACTCAGCACTACTATTTTCAGTATTGAAAATAATAAGAAAAAGTTTCTTGAGCAGAAAATCATCATATTAGAATGATTTCTGAAGGACCATGTAACACTGAAGGCAGGAGTATTGACTGCTATGTCATTACCGGGAATGTATTTAAACATTTGATTTTAATTGTATTCATATTTCACAATATTACTGTTTTATTAAAAGTCTATTATTTTGGAGCATAACATAAATAAAAAAAAAAATAGCTTCCATTTTATTTCAGCAAGTTGGTCATCATTTTGGCGGGTTCTTGGCATTAAAAAGTCTGACTGATGCTCACCATCAATGCTCTTGAAGTCGAGCAGGTAGCTCCGATTGTCCACCTGGTAGAGCTGCAGACTCATCTTCACAAAATTCCCAGTGACAGGATTCTTCTGTCGCACTCTCAGGTGATAGGGGTTCACCACCTAAATCCCACCACAACCAATACAATAACACATCTATATTCTCACTAGTCCAACAAGAAAACATGTGTGTGCCTGTGTGTTTCTGAGCCACTCACTTTCCATTCATACTCCAGCTGTTTCATGGCACGATAAACCTCAGCCATGATGTCGTAGGGTTTGCTCTGGCTCCGTATGCCCAAGTGCCATTTTGCTTTCTTTACCGCCAGCGGTTTGGGTCGGGTGGTGTTGAGGGCGTCCAGAGGACACCGTGCCTTTGGGCTGTCGGCCAGGAGCGGGGGCATCCGTTCGGGGTGAGCTTTGACCCCTGGCGGCAGAGGCATGCCCTCCTCCATGAAGGAGCTGGTTGGGGGACTGGAGGCCAGGTAGAACTCGCTGGCCTGGTTCATGATGCGGCGGTTGTCGATGATGAGGTGGTACGCCACGGCCAGCTGGTCCTGAGGGTCTCCGCTGTAGAGGCTGCTCAGTACTTCAGCTTCAGTGCACTCAAACTTCTCACACACCTCGCGCACGGCCTCCTCGTCCACCACTGTGGCGTCGTACGAGGGGTCCTCAGGGAAGAGGTAGCAAGGAAGGTCCTGCTTAAACCACTCATGCTCTCTGTTTTACAGGAGGGAAGAAAACAAAAGAACTGTGAAATACTATAAAATAGTACTGTATTTATTACACTATTTTTCGCACAACATTAATGTTTGGATTTTAAGAATTATTAAGTATTATTTATGTTTTATCTTGGTTATAATTTTTATATAATTTTTAAGGGTTAGTTCAAGTCAAGACTGCAATTAAACTTAAAATACATATTTTTATTTTATTTTTGTCCCCTTCCTGTTTTTTATTTTTATTTGTTGCACTTAAAATATAATAATATTACACAAAGATAACCTGTGTAAATCCAAAATGCAGTTTTGAAATAATTATTTCATTAATTAAGGGGAAAAGCTGTCGAAATCAAGCGTTTGAGATAACTGGCAGTGAGTCATTCACTTCGCTGTGAATTAATTTTGTCCCACTCTTCTTCTCAGAATTGGTTTAATTCAGTCACATTGTAGGGTTTTCGAGCATGAAAGGACTGTTTGAGGTCATGCCGCAGCATCTCAATCAGATTTAAGTCTGGACCAAAACCTTCATTTAGTTTTTCTTGAGCCATTCAGAGCTGGACTTGCTGGTGTGTTTGGGATCATTGTCCTGCTGCGTAACCCAAGTGCGCTTGAGCTTGAGTTCACAAACTGACGTCTGGACATTCTCCTCCAGGATTTTCTGATCGACTGCAGAATTCATGCTTCCATCAATTATGGCAAGACGTCCAGGTCCTGAAGCTGTAAAGCAGCCCCAGACCGTCACACTACCACCACCATGTTTGACTGTGGCTATGATCTTCTTTTTATGAAATGCTATGTTGTTTTTACGCCAGATGTAATGGGATACACACCTTCCAAAAAGTTGTGTCGCATCAGTCCACAGAATATTTGCCCAAAACTCAAAGATCAAAATATCTTTTGGCAAATGTGAGACGACCCTTTGTGTTCTTTTTGGTCAGCAGTGGCCTTTGTCTTGGATCTCTTCCATGGATGCTGTTTTTGCCCAGTCTCTTTCTTATCATTGAATCATGAACACTGACCTCAGTTGAGGAAAGTGAGGGCTGTAGTTCTCTAGATGTTGTTCTGGGTTCTTTTATGACCTCCTGGATGATTCGTCGTTGTGCTCTTGGAGTAATTTCGGTAGGCCGGTCACTCCTGGGAAGGTTCACCACTGTTCCTAGTTTTCTCCATTTGTGGATAATGGCTCTGACCATGGTTCGCTGGAGTCCCAAAGCCTTAGAAATGACTTTATAACCCTTTTCAGACTGATACATGTCAGCATAAATGGCTGCCAACTGCTCCTGGTATGTGTTCACAGTGTGTGTGTGTGTGTGTGTATGTGTTCACTGCTCTGTGTGTGTGCACTTTGGATGGGTTAAATGCAGAGCATGATTTCTGAGTATGGGTCACCATACTTGAGTGTCACTTTCACTGTTTTTTTTTTATGTAAAAATCTTTATACCATTATAAGGAGACATCCAAGAAAAATACAAAATAATAAATAAAGGCAGCTTATGACCCCTTAAAAAAATAATAACTAATAACCTGATGTCTTTGATAGTAGCTCTCTTTAGTGGGTCCACTTGCAACATGAGCATAAGTAGACTGGCCACGGGGCGGTTGAGGTATTCTGGGATGTAGAAGACCCCTCCACGGATCTTTTTGAAGAGTGTGGGCACGTGCTCGTCATCAAACGGCAGTGTCCCACAGAGCAGTGCATAGAGAATGACACCACAGCTCCAGATGTCCACCTCTGGACCAGCATACAGCCTGAAACACCACATACACGTCAATGAATGAGTATGTGTGCTTCTACATTGTCTCTACATGTCTATCCGTCTGAAACAAGCGGATGTTTCCAGCAATGAAAAGAACAAGACGACAATCAGTATTACATAAAACATTTATGAAGGCCAGATATAATATTTATGTGCAGTGTATCCATGCAGTTCATACTACAAAGCACACAGCTAGCTATGGTTGCTTGACTGCTGGTCCTACAAGCCAGACCTCTGGATATCAGAATTAAAAGAATAGTATGAAGAATGTACATTTATTAAAACTGACCTAACAGCAGGCCATCTAATAAGTAGAGTTTTTTTCTTCATCTCGACAGATTTGGAGAAATTTAGCATTACATCACTTTTTCAACAGTAGATCCTCCACAGTGAATGGGTGCCGAAACAGTCCAAACAGCTGATAAAAACATCACAATAATTCCACACCACTCCAGTCCATCCATTAACATCTTGTGAAATGAAAAGCTTTTGTGAGAAACAAATCCATTATCATGGTGTTTAAACTTGACACCTTCGCTTCTGGTCAAAATACTAATCCATAATAACACTTCACCGGTGAAAAATCCATCCCCTGTTGTTCTCTCACATCAAAATACACAAACGTATGTGTTTAGAAGTGTTTTTGCTTGTAAACAGTGCTTGATCTGTGCATATTTCTCTCCTGACTCAGACGAGAAACCAGTATTATGGATAGAGGATATGTAGTCCGGCCGGAAGCAACGGTTTAAAGTTAAATAGTTGATGGATTATTACAAACACACAGCTTTTTACTTCATAACACATACATTGAAGGACTGGAGCCGCGTGAATTACTTGTGAGTTGCGAATTGTTTTTTATCACCTTATTCTGACTGCAATCGTTCACTGCAGATGATCCATTTTGTGAGCAAGTCATCCAAGTAATAAAAAAAAAATAGCCCAAATCTGTATCAATGACGAAATAAACTCTATATTTTGGATGGCTTGAGGGTGAGTAAATCAGCAGCAAATGTTCATTTATGGGTGGGCTGTTCCTTTAAGTATAGCACATCTCAGCACTTTTTGTGTGTACAGAAATGCAATCTGACCTTCCTGAGATGACCTCTGGTGCAGCGTAGTTCGGTGATCCGCAGCTCGTTCTCAGGAACTCTCCATCTGACATCATGTTCGACAGACCTAACAAGCAATGCCACACAAACATACTTAACACAGACCGTTCGATCGGCCAAAACTACTCATACACGTAAATAAGATGTATTTCAAGGCGGGTATAAATACAGGAAAACCCAAACAATATTTGACAATCTGGGAATTGTAATGAAAAGTAATTGAATAAAAATGCATTCAATTAGATGGAGATTTCAAAATAGAAGCATTTTCACTAGTGGGCTCAAATATTTGGACCTTACTGTATATAGCCGAACACATTCGTCATCCTCTTTTCTGTCTGTGCTCTTCTGTGGATAATCAAACACCATGCCTCATACAAACCACAAGAGTGGACGTGCAGCAAAACTGCAGCCGGTTGCTTGGCAACTATCCCTCACAGTCTGCACAACATCGGCTTTCCGTGTGTGTGTGTGTGTGTGTGTGTGTACCAAAGTCAGCGATCTTGGCATTCATGTTGCCATCCAGCAGAACATTTTCAGGCTTGAGGTCTCTGTGCACCACCATGTGTCTGTGGCAGTAATCGACCGCTGAGATGATCTGCTGGAAAAGACGTCGGACCTCTGTGTCCTCCACCTGCACAAGAGAGACACAACAGACAGATTACAATAGAAAACATTATCCTAAAAACACAAGCTGTATGTATCGTATTTGAAACACGGCAAGGGTCTAGAGCAGTACTTCCCTGATACCTTTCTTAAAGTAATAGCAAGAATAACTTTTATATTGTTAATTATATTTCAAAATGACAATCTATTGAACTTAAGGAACTTGTGCTTGCTTAATAGTTCATAAATTATGTCTATAACTATTATGTTGAAAATCTGTTGAATATGATATACTGCAGCAGGAAATAAATTAAATACATTTAAAATTCAAAATTACATTCTTGATGTACTTAGGGTGGGATATTTATAATCACATTTGTTACATTTGTTAAATGCACAGCCTAAAATGTCACATATTTTCATAAATAAAAAAATAAATGTGTGTGTATATGTATAAATACTCTATAAATATCTCAATACAGGTAGAGAAGAGAAGAGAAGAGAAGAGAAGAGAAGAGAAGAGAAGAGAAGAGAAGAGAAGAGAAGAGAAGAGAAGAGAAGAGAAGAGAAGAGAATGTCGTAGTTTTGTGTTCCGAAGATAAACGGAGGTCTTACGGGTTTGGAACGTCATGAGGGTGAGTTATTAATGACATAATTTTAATATTTGGGTGAACTAACCCTTTAATTTTCATGTGATGATGCTAAAATATAAATAACTCATATTCTTCAGTCACATTCATGTAAACTGGTTTAATTTTTATAAGGCAGTAAAAAAACTGACCCAATTTACCTGAATTTTTCCTATATCCAAGAATATCGTGTCATCAAAACATATTTCAAAAGGTTTGTTATGTGTTGATGAATTAATACTCTAAAAATAAAAAGCCTCCGATCAAATTTCACCATAGTCAGCTTTGTGTTTGTGTGTGTAAACTAAACAAGTCCTGCTACGTGAACCGTCAACCCAGGTAACACAAAGACTGAGCCCTATGGATGAACTCCCTGACCCTTCCCACAAACACTTCACTGGATCAGCTGCTGTTTGGATAAGCTGGATCCCCATAACCCCAACAGGTTTGGAAGACTTAAAGGTTAATCCATGCTCAAATCCAGACCAGAGCCACAAAAGCAAGTAAAAAGTCCCGAGGCTCATAAAGCAGCTTTGGGCTATTAGGTGACCAACGCAAAAATAATAAGCCATATTTTGTAATGCGAATGTCATGTTTGCATAATTGAATATGATGTTAGAATGCAAGTTTGAGAACTGTGAACTGTTAGTCATTTTCTAAAGGAATTATGGCATGTAACGTTGTACACAATGTGAGAAAGTGACTGTCCTTTCCCATGAATCTAAGAGCCTGTAGCTGACTTTATCTGTAAAAGCTTGACAAATGATTCTTACCCTTCCATGCTTACAAATATAGTCAAAGAGTTCCCCTCCAGACACATACTCCATCACCATGAAGAAGTCTGTGGGAGTGCTGATCACCTGATACCTGCAACACACCAGAGAAAAGATCCACAGAAACTCAACAAGAGGCTTTAATTATGGTGCTTTCAATTTACAGCAGTAAGAGCTCAACAATAAGCCAAAGGACACTGTCTTGATCATATGCACTTCTTTATTTTATTTTTTATGTTTTTATTGTACATTTTAAAGCTGTCATGGAGTTGAACATTATAGTCAATACAATTTCCAGCTATTATTTAAATAAATAATAATATATTATTATATATTATTTGTTAATTAAATTTAATTTAATTAAATTTAATTTGCTGGCATATGACAACTTTGTTGCTAATAATACAAAAATAAATTATATATATATATATATATATATATATATATATATATATATATATATATATATATATATAAATCTAATATATTTTTAAGTTACATACAATTATTTCAATAATTAATAATTAATTTAATTTAATGTTGACACGAAACCAATAATTTGCAATATGTTGCTTATTATCTAAATTACAATTTTGAAAATCTGTACAATTATGTGTATATATTTAACAGCATTTGTAATAATAATAATAATAAGACCAGGCTTACTCTATGAAAAGATCTTTTTATAACTCAAATATACTGGATAACAGCACAAGACCATAAGCATGACTATCAGCACGAGTATTACGCTGCATTTCTTAGAAACAGAAATGGTGATAAAGGTCAGAAATGTTGATCATAATTTCTGCAGGGAGTCTGCTTTGTTGTTGTTCCTGTTTATATTCAACAGAAGAGCCCTTATAATCGGAGACAGCCTTTCAAACAGCAGTAGAGAAGGACAAGGCCTGTATTCCTCAGAGGGGTTTAATATGGAGAATACTCAAAGAGTTTAGGAAACCTGATGTGATTTTAAATAAACATAATGTCATTTTACAGAATCCAATCATCGAATTAGAATGATAAAAGGAGAGGACAGAACGTGTTGCAATAAAACAGAGCAAATACACAGAGACGCACAGCACAGAAGCACAACAGGGGCTCGACGTGGAATGTGTCTATAATAATACACTAGTCTATAACACACTGATTGCATTATGATTAGAAACTGGGGGAATAAGTGAGAATGGAGAAGAAGTAGAGTGAGAGACTGAGACAGAGTAGATAAAAAGGATTATTCTGTCGCTATCTCCTTAACTTCTGATCAGAACAGCCCTGAAATGAGCCAATGTGCTGAACAAGAAATGTAACACAGAAAATGTACCTGAGTCATTCTATACATTTAATTGTACATTGTAAAATTTAAAATGTATTTGATTGTCTTTACACTTTTGTGTCTTTTAGTTTGTAGTTCTGTCTTGTTCCTGTTTCCTCTGCATTCACCTGTGCCTTATTATCCAATTATCCTCTTTGTCAGTATCTTGCTGTACTCTTGTCGCTAAGTTTTACTCCTTGTGCTTCTGCTCTTGGATTCTTGATTTATTTACAAAAACCGTCTTTAAAGTAGTGATGGGAGAAAAGAGCTTTTTGAAAAATTCGGAGTGATCTGAACCAACTGCTTGGCGGAAATGATTAACTCTGCACAAACATGCATAAAACACACCTTTTACAAACCAATTACAGATGCTTTCTTAAATTTCGAATCAATTCAATCCTAATCTAACAAATAAGAGGCAATTAACTACTACATTTCTTATGTTATGCAATATTGTGGACAAAAATGGTATAATTTATAATGTGCCCTTCAATACTTAAAAGAGGTTATACATTTTTACTTGAGTTTGTGCAGACATGCACTTATATTAGTAACACTACTGGATGTAGAACATATATTTTACTTTTTATATAGCCATTTTCCACCCTCTCTCAGAGAGTGACATTTTCACAACCCATAGTTTCATGTTCAGTGCGATTTGCATATACATACATATACAGTTTGGAATTCATAATTTTATATATATAAACCTTTTTTGAAAATATTATGCTCACCAAGACTGCATTTACTTGATAAAATACAGTAATATTGTACAATTTAAAATAACTTTTCCCTATTTTTATTAGTGCGAGTAATATAGAATGATTAATCACAATTAATCACATCCAAAATAATTTTTTGTTTACATAATATATATGTGTGTGTGTACTGTGTATATTTATTATGTATATATATATATATAGGCTAAATAGGGTTTGCACTAGTCGACTTCAATGCTCTGCTATGACTACTATGCCATGTTGACAAGTCGCTGGTCCTATAGAGGGCGCAACAGGATAAGAAATCTTTGAAGGACTTCCACATTCACAGTTTCCTAACAGTTAAAATGACAAATAAATACATACTCCAAAAGCGCTCTACATGTCATGTGTGATTATATTACTGGATGCTTAAAATTGAGTGGGAGAATGCACGTTTTAAACCATTTTAATCGCAGTTCTAATGGAATGCGCTGCTTCACTGTAACGCAAACACGTACAGTAGGCTACAGATGATAGCTCTTACATCACGTGCAGATCGCGAACACACAGAATGTCTCGGCACGGAAATGTATTGTCAACACTGTTCTGTGACTTCTCAATAAAATAGCTTAGAAACTGAAAAGTTCTATAATTGATTTCTTAATAACTAAATCCCACAGCTTCACAAGATTCACACACACAATAGCTTTCACTAATGCATTCATATGAATGTAATCTTTACCGTGCTACTTTATCTGTATCTGATTTAGAACGAGCAGAAACCTGTGTGAAATATAATGACCCAAAGACAAAGAACTGATATAAATTAGCTGTTATAGGAGCAATAGCATACCATGTGTGCAGCACTGTGTCATATGCCATAACTGTGCACAAGGTGTTTATCCAGCTCCAGACTTGTTTATTAATGACATCATCAGCGACTAGTCGACTTCGACTCAATTTTCTTAATATGAAAGTCGACTTGAAAAAATCAGATGTTCAACCCCTAATAAATACACACACATGCACATATATATTTATAATTTTACGTTTATATATATATAATATTTATATATAATATTAATTATATGAATATAAATATACATGTAAATATTTTCAACATATACTGTATGCTGCATGTGTGTGTATTTATATACACATAATAAATACACATAGTACACACACATATATTAGCCTAAATATTTTTTTATTTTTATTTTTTGCGATTAATCGTGATTAATCGTTTGACAGCACTAATTTTTATATATTTTTAAAAATACTTTATTCCTGTGATGGAAAAGCTGAATAATCAGAATAATTACTTCAGTCTTCGGTGTCTTATGATCCTTTGGAAACCATTCTAATGTGCTGATTCCAGAACAAGCCAATTTTGCAACTCTTCAATAAATGGTTGTTATGATTCTTGTAATACTCCTAAAGTTGTAACTGCACTGTAATGTAAAGCTTCTCAAAATCGTCAGTTACCTTGGTGTAAATAATTATTTCTCATTAGTTGATTATGTTTCTATTGATTGCATTTATGTGTGATTGACTCACAGCTTGATGATGTGTGGATGTCTGAAGAGCTTAAGGTTCTGAATCTCTCTTTTGATTTTCCCCACGACATCGAGACTGCGGATCCTCTGCCTGTTGAGGATCTTCACGGCAACTTTATGTCCTGTTAGCTGGTGCTCTCCAACTGTTGGCCAAACATACACACATCAGTGAAGACCCAGCTGAAATACCATCACCAGCAGTTCAGTGTTGTAAACAGAGCCGATGAAAGATAAGTTTTGTTCCAAAGAAAGCAAGCATCAGCGCTGTGGGCCAGCGACCTCCAACACAAACCTTCTAAGAAAACAAAGAAAGAGAGGAGACTTTCATTTCAGGTCTGAGCCCTCCATTCAAACAAACAAAACCTGATCTACTCGGAGTTTGGACGTTCCTATACAGGCCTTAAGACAATTGTTTTTATTGTATTAGATACTGCTCAGTGAACATTATGAAAACAAATCCCCACATTTGTTTGATTTGATATATTAGCAGTCCTGCACATTATTGTAACAACCAATACATTTCTACAAAATGCAAAAGGTGGGGATCCAAAACACACACACACACACACACACACACACATACATAATTGTGAAGACCTCCCATAAACTTTTATTTTTCTTTAATTATAATAACTACACTCTTACCAACACCTTACTACTTCTCTCTATATGCTCACAAAGCTGCATTTATTTGTTAAAAAAATTGCTGGTTAAATATATTTAATAACATCTAATATATTTAATATTTAATAAATATTTGTAGATAAATTTTATATAACTTAAAAGTTTGAGATTGGTAAGATTTTTTAAATGTCTTTAAACTAATTATTGTATGCTTACAAAGACTGAATTTATTTGATATTAAATACAGTTAAAACAGTAACGTGACAAAATGCTATAATTTAAAACAACTGTTTCTTATATCTAAAGTAATTTAAAATATCTATTATATTTAAAATGTAATATTCAGCAGCCAAGTCCAGTCATCAGTGGCATCCTTCAAAAATAATTTGAATATGCATAAAATATGCATCCATATAATATAAGTTCTTAAGAATTTATTTATAATTATCAATGTTAAAACAGTTGTGCTGCTTAACAATTTTGTGGAAGCATATGCATTTTTTTTCAGGTTTCATTGATGAATAGAAAGTTTTTTTAAATAATCATTATTATATATATATTCATATTTATAGAAACAAATTGCCTACAGGTTTGTAAAAGATATTTTTCCATATTCATGACTGTGAATGGTATAACCTTATGTAGTCCGGTTGATTGTATCATATTAAATAATATTCCACACATTATTAACAACTATAATTTATGTTAGGATGTTTTAGGTGTCATTTCAGATACTACATTCTCTGCCTTAACTGCATGAATAAAATAATGAATGAGAAGTCAGTTGATAGACTTGCAGCCACAGTCTATATGTCTACTAACAGTTGAAGGGTCTCTTGCAAACAAATCTGCTTCCCCTGTGGATATTTAAGTACACTGACACCCTAAGCATGCAGTATGGAGGGAGTTTAGGTGGCTATATTCAGAGCTGCAGGGCCATCAGTCTTTAAGGACATGGAAGAAACGGTTTTATTCTCTTCAAGGGCACTTTCTTCACTGGTGCTTGATGAATAATGCAAACTGTTCAATCTGCTTTTGCAAACGTTCTAAAAGCGTGCTGTCTACCTAGACAGCAGTACTAGACATTGTATCTTAATTAGCTGAATACAAGGAGCGTCTTTCTCCATTGGTAGCTAGCCATATAAAAACATCTGTGTATTTGAAAGAAAAAAGCTGACCTCTCAACTTGGTCTTAAAAATGTTATCTTGCTGTTTATTATACCTGTTCAAGAATGCATTTTATTTTTTATGATATATTTTTATCCTTAATCAAAAGAGCCCTCGATGGTTCCCTCAATATATAGTACAGATATTGCATTTGGTGGTAGTGTAAGCACTTAAGCATTTACTATCCTAGGAAGGTTAATCAGTTAGCGGTGTGCTAACCTAGCTTAATCAAGTCCAATCCTGCTCATGGATGGCAGCTATCCTGCGATGTTTAGCTCCGATCCTAATTAAACACACTTGAACCAGCTAATCAAAGACTTAAGGATAAGCAGAAACTTCCAGACAAGTTTGTTGGAGCTAAACTGAGCAGGACACTGGCCCTTCAGGAGCAGGGTTGGACACCCATAAGCAAGATATAACGCTAATAGGTTAGTTTTAAGCTAACTGAAAAACAATGAATGCAAATTTGATCATTTATAGTTGAATATAATATGATGTAACATGTTTTAAAATACATGTTTCCATAGTAAAATGCCATATAAACAAATGTAACAGGATTTCTAATAAAACACAGGAAGTGCCAACTGAGAGTTCTTTAGGCTGCATCTATCTAACATATTTTTTAAATGTTTAACAGCTGAATGCACCCTTTTCGCAGACTTTGATGACACGTGTCCTGTTAGTAACTTTTTTATATTAATGTACATTTATAACACTATTTTATTTTTCTCTGTTTTATTACTTTGGCATTATAGTACAGAAAACGAGTTAATAGCGTGCCTTATAGTATTTCTCATGAGGGAGTGGCAGTTTTTCTTTTTTATTCTGTTGCAACTGCAGCAAATGGCAAAATAAAATAAAAAAAATTTATAGTTTCCATTTATCACTATAGAAAATTACTCAAGATGACTTCTGCTTCTGAGAATAAAGGAAAAATGTAAAAAGGGTCCATGTCTGGTGAAAATCTGCATTACCCATGATGATTCTGCAGAGAATTTTCCACCAATCAGAGAAGTGTAATAAGCAAATGGCACCAAAAAATGAATAAATAATAATAAATAGTGCCCATTAACTCACATGACAAATTTTTACAATATTTTTGCCAAAAAAAAAAAAACACAAATAAAACAATTATATCAGGGGTGTAACGATATCAACATCTCATGATATAATAATATCACAATAAAAAAAATCGATGATACAATATTTATTGCAATATTTTTAAAAAAGACAAATCAAGACAAAAAAATATAAAAACAAATTTGTGCCCACCAATTTCCACGATGCACTGCAAATGAAGAACTTTTACAATATTTTTGCAAAAAAAAATAATATATATTATATTACGGTTTTAATGATATCAACATCACACGATACGATAATATCACAATATGAAGTCCATGATACAATATTTATTGTACTATTTAAAAAAAGACAACTGAAGACAAACTGCACCAAAAAATTACAAATAATAAAAAAATAGTGTCATCACAATTTACATTTTAAAGTTTAATTATTCTAATGCATTTTGAGAGTTTAAAGGGCTCCAACCTATGAGCCTAACTAAGAAAACTTAAGTCAGAAAAATTCAGTGAATTGACTTGTCCTTGAACTTTAAATGGGACTCAACCCTCTTTTTATTTTTGGTATACTGTCTCAGTCTAAATTACATTCACACTGGTGTTTTAGGACAACAAAAAGTAAAAATATAGTAGACTAATAATAATAGCAACAATGGCAATAATAGCTATATATTGTAAAACAATTTCACTCAAAAATAAATGAAAATTTATATTTCATAGGCATATTATTTTGCTAATAATTTAGACCTATCGTTTCATATGTGTGACCACGATAATATCGAGACAATTTTGCAATTACGAGATAATGCTATATATATATATATATAGCATTATCGTAATATCGTAATTGCAAAATTATATATTAAATTAAATGAAATTTATAATCTTAGTAGGGTTGAAAACACAGCACCGATGCACACAAGGTATCAGTAGTTGTATGTGTAAAGACTATAATACGTTATTAATGCCAGTATGTATTTTAAAGCGACACGTAACGTTTTATAAAATAAAGTATTACATTAATAATGCCCAGAAAAGCTCAAACACCGGGTTTTACCCGCGAAAGGTCATTCCCACACGCGCTTAGAACAGAAAATGACTGCAAGGTCAAAGCGGCACTGCAGGTAAAATATAATAACTACAACACGTATCACTGTACTGCTTTTACAATTATCAGAACAATATACGTTTGAACATCGTTTTAAAGATTGGGTGCTGGAATTGTATGCAAATAACATGTTAAAGCTAGAGCGCAGCTCAATGACTGATCGCACTTCATGGAGGATGACAGTGCATAAAAATTGGTAAAATACCAAATATTGAGAATGCGTTAGTACATGAGCCCTAAATAATACCAAAATACGAGATAGTTTCCCTAATGTTGTTATACTAAATATTTATACAAACAAGACTGCAAGTGTAGCGTCTACCGTGGTGCTGAAAGAATTTCCAGCTCTGCGTCGTATTCACTAACAGCATACGCACTCTGTGCGGCTGGAGGACGTTATCAGATGAGCTTCGTACGCAATCTATGCTACGTAAATTGCGCACAATGTCCACCGGCAAGTTCAGCACTAACAACCCCGACAACATACGATCGTGCTTCCATTCCACGCAACATTCAAACACGTATATTAAAAGAATAGACTTAACTCTTCACTTTTCCAAATGTCCCGACTCCCAACGTGTCTCCGAGGATGTAGTGTCCTATCTTTACCCTGCCTTCGTGTTTCTGCTTTTCAGCCATTTTACTATGTGAGATCCTTACAGGAGGCGGGATTGAACACATGAGGCAGACAGCTTAAACCCCTCTTAGTGCTGATCTGAATTCAGCTCCAGGGGACTCTGTAAACTGTACACAAACAGACGGCTCTCTGATAAGGCGTTAACTGGTGGCAAAGGGGCGGTTTAGGTAAACAAGTAGCCTATTCCCCTCACTGCTATTTAGCACGAGACCTCACATACTTGCCTTCAACCACAACTTTAACTTACCTACAATTAAATATAGCAACATATCCACAATATTGCAGTTTGTTTAGTTTACTGTTTTATTGATGTTCTGATTTTTTTTTTTCATTTTAATTTGTTTTGCGTTTTCTCGTCATGTTTGTTAATTTAATGTAGTTATTTTAGTTAAAGTTAAATTAAATTGAGAAATGTTTTATTTGGCAGCTAGCAGTAATGACATAAGATATTATATATATATATATATATATATATATATATATATATATATATATATATATATATATATATATATATATATATATATAATTTTTTATATGAGCTACTTAGCTTGTATTATCTTTATTTATTTTATATATATATATATATATATATATATATATATATATATATATATATATATATATATATATATATATTATTATTATTATTATTATTTAATATATATTTTATTCATTCCTTTGTTTAATTTGAGTTAATGCCAAGTAACTAAAACCTTTTTCTTCTTCTTCTTTTTAAATGTGATAACCCTAACTAAACATTTTATAAAACACATACGAAACAACATACCATTTCATTTTATTTTTATTTTATAAAAATAATGACATTTAATTTACTGGAAATGTATGACCATTTATAACCACAAGAACACATTACTTCATAGAGTAAAATAATATAATATATGCCTTTAAAAATTTAAATATGATATATGTCTTTAAAAAAAAAAAACATATACCGTAATGACAGAAGGGAATGTTACATTTCGTTGTAATACATTTATGAAAACCTTCATAAAATCAGACAAAATCAAGGTCAGTCTTCATCTTGAGTTCATATAGGTAATACCAGTATTCATTTTATTCGTGTTTAGTTAGTAAATAGCTATTAGTAAGCAAACGTGTTGAATCAAAATAAATTTAACAGATTAATCTAAAAGGATTCCCTTAAAACAGGAAGCCAATTCACAGACCAAAATTAATATAAAAATAAAAGTCATCACAAATTGAAATATAAAGTCAGCACATCCTAATTATCTTAAACAGGAGAAAACGAGTACAAAAGTAAATGGGAAATTCAGATGCAGTGTGTTTGCAATTTTCTTCTAAAATGAGCATTTGGCTCCTATGTGTAGATTCAGTAATTTCGCTTTAATGGCAATGAAGGGGTTCTTTTCTTTGCCATTAAAGTGCATTAACTGAAAATAAACATAGGAGGAGATAAAAAAAAAACCTATCTAATATATAAAAAGCATCTATATAATAAACAATACTGCACATTTTGCATGTCTCCTTGGTCTGACACAGTTATTTCAGGTCTCTACTAATGAGCTGCTGACCTGAATCAGCTGTGCGATTAACCCTCCCAGGCTCAAATTAAGTTTTAGTAACTTAGTAAATTTAGTAACCTATAGTAATGTTTTTAGTACTCCAGATTCATAAAATATGTATCTGGAGTAATAAGGTTTTTAGTTACTTTACTGTTGCAAATCTGCAACGCCTGCCTTGAGAGGGTTAAGGAGACAAATTTGGTTGGAAATTATTAGTCTAGTTCAAGTGTATTACATGCTCTTCCCCACTAGATGGAAGTGCTTCATCGGTGCTGAGGTTATGCCTCGTTCCAGTTATCTCTTACATATCGGCATCCGTATCCAAAAATATATATATAGTTCATTGGATTATACTTGTTGTATTAGAAAATACATATGTGGCTATATTAGATGGGATATAGGCCATTTTCGTCTCATTATTCTGTTGCTAGTCAAATGTTAATTTAATCTTTATGGGATCATTGTCCTGCAAAAAAAGATTAACTTCTACCATGCTTCCATATTTAATGACTGCTTCTTTTGCAGCCTTTCCCCTGTCCTTTAGATTTCATATCCTTTAGATTTAATGTGTTTCCAGTCCCTAACTAACTAAATAATAACAGACAAATGGTAATAAACTAAAAAAAAACATCACTTTAGGACAACGCTGAAGTAATGTGAAATGGACAATCGGAAAATTGACAAAAAAAAATAAAAATAAATCAAAACCACAACCTTTCTGGTCCATTTAAGCCTCTGTACATTTCTTCCACGCAGGTGAACGAGAGAAGTGTCTGTTGACGATGTGTTTCCAGCAGCGGCCGCTGGGGGCGGTGCAGCTCGCTGTGTGTGAGCGCGCGTGTCTGGAGGGCTGAGGGGGCTTCATTCAGCGCGGCTCGGGACAGCACAAGGGGGCTGAGCCGAGTACTTACTTACTGAAGTGAAGGAGGTGGAGACCAGAGGAGGATTCATAAACAGGAGCTGATCTCCAAGTTTTAAAACGCCGCTCAAACCTTCAAGTAGCGTAGAACTATCTCACAGCTCACTAACCGACCCAACACGACTCTTCATTCAGACCACCGCCGCTTCACTGGACGTAGGCTGAATGGGCTTGACTGCACGGACAACGCATTGTTTTCATTAACTTTTCAGGACGTCTTCCCACTTTAGTCAGGACTTTAACTCTATCAAACTTTAAACGACACGTCCTTGCTGACAAGACAACTGAAACGATCCGCTGCAGTCAATCTCGGATTTTAGGAGAGATACATCAGGAAGAACTCTCTCAAATGCAAAACTATATGTATGAGAAGACGATGGCACCCGAAACAAGAAACGGAGGAACATCCACGTTAAATAACAACGGCGTCAACAACAGCAAGAGGAAACTCTTAATAGCACTAGACATCTTCTGCCTTCTTCTGGGTGAGTGTCCAGCACACATGAAAACAAACAATATAGAAATAATGCATATATTATTTAAGAAATAATGCATGTACATATATATGTATATATATATATATATGTGTGTGTGTGTATGTGCATTATTTCTAAAATAAATGCATCATATGTTTACAAATAAAAGTTTACACTCTCTAATGCCAAAGTTGCTTAAATGTTATAGTATTGTTTATATAGTTTTTTTATGTTATGTATGACTTTAAAAATATATCAGTTTACGTACCAATAAAAACATTAGCGATGAATTACTGTTATTGTAATTGTAATATATTGTTATGTATTAGTCTGTTTTTGCACAACAATGCAGAATGCTGGGAAGAGGAAAATGTCAAGTTGCAAAGAAAAAAGTAAACAATGCAAAAGCAAAAGTAGTGCACCTGGTTTTGTACAACATAATGAATCAGTGGAATAAATGTTCACGATTAAAATTAACCCGTTTTTAACTGTTAATCCATCAAAAGCAATAAAAGCTGAAGCAAGTAAACTATGGTTTATTGAGATAGCAATGCAAAAAAGTCATAACTGGCATTATCTTGGTGAACAGGAGAATAACCGTTAAGCGCTCTTATCGCTGGCAATAGGATGTCACAGTTGTTAATGTAAACCAACTGTTTTATCTCTATCAGATATGTTAGAAACATCATTTGAAATGAAAGCTTTCTCACTCATCAAATGAAGGAGGCAGTTTTCGTGGTCCCTTTGCACCCTATTGACATCTTTTGAAGTGGCATGTGAACACGCTTATTATGGTTAACCGATCACTTACATGTCACAGAATCATCTGTAGTCAAAACAAGTTCTGTAAACATGTCTTTGTCCACAGCTTTTTATAGTTTTGTAGGCAGACCATCACGACCATACGTAATTGTTTTGTCTGACCTGTGGAGTTTGTTATGAGAAAGTTTATTTAGATTTGAAGCTCAGTACAGTCAATTGTGCGTAACCTAAAGGATGCACAGTGGTGTCTGTAAATTGCTCTCAGGTGAGCTTATTTTTTTAAAGGAATGCAAAGTTTTCTTGATGCGCTGTCATTCACAGCTTTCACCAGCTCAGCGTATCATTGATGAAAGCGTAGAGAAGTGCACTTGTTAACCTAAAGGTTGTAGATTCAGACCAACAATGCACCAACACAATCGTGCCCTTAAGCTAGACCTGATAACTCGAGAAGGATTGTAGCAGGAATACGTTAGGATTTAGTCGCTAGGTGAATCTGCTTTGTATCGTTCGGTCCAGATGCCTGGAAACCATCACAGCGTCAGGTTCTCATCTTTCCTCAAAGCCTGTCAGTCCGAAACCCTCCTCCTTCAGAATGAAAGGATTAACAAACTTCAGCCCTCATCTTCACACATTCTTTTAGAGGAGACCCTCCAGCCCCCCGCCAGCTGGCATATGCCTCATTTAACTCCAGCCACAGCATCATATCAACTTTGTCCTCACTTTTACGGGCAGAATGAGTCGTGCTGCTTTTGTTCTCAGGAATGCGGAGTAGAATGGCTTAAACATGTCGCTTTAGAGAAGCAGTTATAAGCAGTTCAAGTCTGTGGTTTTAGAACACATGTGAACCGACAGGTTCCAAAACGGTTGGCGCGCTTTCAAAAGAGGTGACATGTTACAGCAGGTGGAGGTGGGAGCGGAGGAATATCGCTGATCCAATAGTGTTGTGATAGCATTGCTTTGAACAATGGTTCTAAATTAGAAGTTAGGACGAGTTTGGTGACTAATAACTCCCTGGAAATGAACCCCCAGCTTTCTCTGTGTGTGTTTTATGGAATCTTTCAAATGCAACCAAAATAAGACATGTTGTCATATGTGGTTTATATAGACACACAATGTTCATATGTAACACATTCACTGCACTCACATTCACATAAAGCTACTTTACTGGCATCAGTAGTTCTGTGTACATCCATGGAGCCTTTCTGTGGCACACTGGTTCTTTATGAGGATATTCGGATTATTGAAAATGGTTCTTTGAAGAACTCTTCCCAGAACCAAAATTGGTAGGAAAAATGGAACCATGAAATAGAACCTCTTTTGTATTGCCATTGATGGTTCCATGAAGAAACTTTAACATTCATGGCACCTTTCTATTGCACAGTGATGGAAAAGGTTCTTCAGATTATTGAAAATGGTTCCCTGAAAGGTTCTTTGGGAAACCCTAAGTATAAAAACCATCTTTTACAACCTTTTATTTTTAAAAGAGTAGGAAAAATGTTTCTTGTAAGGTTTTTTTTTTTTGTATATAACTCAAGTTATTTGCTTCAAAAGCAAGGCATAAACAAACATGTTCTTTGTCGTGTTTAGGATAGTGGGCTTGGGGAGGGGTGGTTAGTCCTCATTTGGAGGGGATTTGAAAAGGATGGCTGAAGAATGTCTCTGAATGAATAGGCTTTGTTGGCACTGAAGCTGCGGCCCATGCAATGATCAGTCACTTGAAGTTCCATCTGTTGTGGAGATCTGTAGATTAGTGCCTTATCACCATCTTTCCCTCTACTTGGATTTCTCTCTCGCACTCTCACCGTCTCCCGCATCAGATATGGAGCTGATAACCTCTTCTGCTCTAGCTTGACTGTTTTATTATAAGTGAGATCCTCTTCAGCCATTGGCGTTTACACATGCAGTGCATCCACGCTGAGACGGGCGGTGCTTTTGTTCCTGCTCATTAGTATAGTTTATCACTGTGGGCATTGTATCTGTAGTGTGTCTGATGCATTATGAATGTTAATGAAGACTGAGAAAGCAGCCAGACGGATTGTAGTATGTTTAGCATTACCTCCTGCTGAGATGAAGCAGAGAGGTAGCAGTTCAGCTCATTAGCATACAGTAGTTATAGTTACATAAAGGAGGCGTGTCTCTGATTGCCACTCCCCCCGAGGGTGTCTGGGGTGGTGGGTCGCACACATTCCTCCCTATGCCACTGATAGCTGAAATAGTTTACATACTGAAACAAACAGCCACCCACCCAGACTCTTTCTCTCATCCACACTGACTTTGCAGTTCCAGATGTCAGTGGTTTGCATGTATTAATGGTTGTGACTGAAGGTAACTTTCTCTTAATGTGGAAATGCTCGTTCTGCACTGTTTGTTCATACTCCACAGATGTGAAGCATACCTGACTTACCACTGACATTAAATCCAGTTTGCAAGGTTTGAAGGTCTGAAAGGTTTTAGCCAAGCTGCTTCCTGGAACCTTCTCGTGTGAAGCATCTGAAAGTGTTTTCTTGTTGGAATGGAAATCAGAAGTCAACTTAAATAATGCAAGATATCACCCCCATCAACACTGCGTGAACGACTTCGGCCCTCAGTCGTTCAGAATTAGTCTTTTATCCTTGCGAGGAGATCAAAGCTAAGGAAAAGGTCTTGGTCTCATGATTTCTAGTCGGTTTTAGCTGCTTTTAACATCTCCTTCATCCATGGCATTCCAGGAGGGCGATGCTGGAGTTATGGAGTGCCAGAGAACCCTTTGGGATTCTCTCTCATTTAGGTCTGACTACATTAACCTCCACCTCTGAAGCTGAGAAGGTCTGGTCCACCTCTAAAAATATTTTCCAGAATTTCTGAAATTCTTCATCGCAGGCTGAGGGCGGTTTCCACTCTTGAAGTGACATCTGGTATAATTTTGGGTCGGTGTGTATGCAGGGGCAAACGCAGGAAAGGGAGGGAAGAGGAAAAGGTAGTCTCGCTAGGCCGCTCTCCTGTTTTCCCTCCCTAGCTCTGACTCTTTGCCCTAGGTGTGGCCAGCTGTGCTGTGAAATGTAATCCCCCCCCCCATTTCCCTGAGCCCCAGACTCCCCCTCTTTCTCTCATTTACAGGATGTAATTGCAAGGAGACCATCTAAAGCTGCCACATGGTGTTCAGGGAAAAACTTTGACTGGTCGTAGCTGTCAGTCAGATGGACGGATGAAAGAGTCCTCCTGCAGTAATGCACCATTAACTTTCGCTGGTGCAACATCATCCTGTTTATATAGATTACATGTGTTATGCAAAAAGTTTGCACTGCTTTTCAGCAATTCTTTTTAGTACACTAGGAACTGTACATTCATTTCTTCTAGTACTTATGTATTATATAGTAGGGCTTCACGATGTGTCGTTTAAGCATCGATATCGCAATGTACGAATCCACGTCCATAGTCACATCGCAGGATGTGCGATGTAGGCTGTCGTAGTTGATCCGTTATTCATTAACTGTACGGGACAGCTGCTCTCCGGCACTTGATGTATGTGATTTGCAGATTAATTGCACAGCTTAACCATCATAGAGTGACAGTTTATCATTTGCTTATCATGTGATGTTGAGTCCTGTCCGTTTAACAGGGCAGAGAGAGAGTGAGCACGCCCGAGAGAGAGAGAGCGCGTGAGAGAGAGAGAGAGAGAGAATGAGCGCGAGAGAGAGAGCGAGAGAGAGAGAGAGAATGAGCGCGAGAGCAAGAGAGAGAGAGCGCACGTGAGAGAGAGCGCGTGAGAGAGAGCAAGAGAGAGAGAGAGAGAGAGAGAGAAAATGAGCGCGAGAGAGAGCGAGCCCCGGCCGCACGCTCACCGTCTTCAAACAACACTCGCGCATATTCAATTGACACGATGGTGTCGAGAATGTAAGTGTGCTCACCCCATTTTTGAAGTTGTGGCCTAATGGTTAGAGGGTTGGACTCCCAATCGAAGGGTTGTGAGTTCTAGTCTCGGGCCGGACGGAATTGTGGGTGGGGTGAGTGCATGTACAGTTCTCTCTTCACCTTCAATACCATGACTTAGGTGCCCTTGAGCAAGGCATCAAACCCCCAACTGTAAATGGCTGCCCACTGCTCCGAGTGTGTGTTCACAGTGTGTGTGTGTGTGTGTGTGTTTGTGTGTGTGTGCATTTCGGATGGTAACACCTATTAGTTGCTTATTAGCATGCATATTTCTAGAATATTAGCCATGTATAAGTGCTAATCAAGGACATATTAATGCCTTATTCTACTTGACCTTATTCTACATCCCTACTCTTACCCAATACTTAAACCTTACAACTACCATACTAACTATTAATATGCAGCAAATTAAGAATTTGAGAGAAATGTCGTAGTTAATAGTTAATAAGTGTTACCTACTCTAAAGTGTTACCATAATTTTTACTATAATATTATCTATCTTTAGTTATTAATTAGTTATCTTTAATATACACCGTTCAATAAGATTTCTTTATGCATTAAAGAATGCATTTATGCATAAATATGCATTAAATGAATACAAAATCACAATAAAGACATTTATAATGTTACAAATATTTATATTTGAAATAAATTCTGTTTTTTTTTACTTTCTATTCATAAAATAATTTAAATATATATATATATATATATATATATATATATATATATATATATATATATATATATATATATATATATATATATATATATATTATATATAAAAAGTAATAATCATAACTGTTAGGTTTAACAAAAATCAAGCTGGGTTCCCTGAATCATAAAACAGGATTTCAGAAGTCATTCCTCTGAATTAGAAGCTGCCACAGATCTTTGGAAAGCGGTGTTCGGAGTCTCTGGGCTCAGGAGGGAACAGTGTTTTGTAATAGTCAGCATTAAAGCTGGAGGGTTACAGTGTGATGCAGGAATGGTTTCCATATGAGTGCACTTGGAGTACAGTAGAGTCATCTGGGCCTCAGATGGAGTCACAGACTGCCTCGCCTTCACCACAGGTAATGACGCTGTCAAAACATAGTGCCCACGCTCTGTATTTGTGTATGTCTAAGTGCACATGTGCAATACAACGTGTTTGACTATTTGTACATGAACCTGCGAGGATGTTTGTGTATGTGTGTGTACGTCAAAGAGAGGCTGGTGTCTGAGGTCGCTGCCATGTGGTTTAATTATATGCTTGTAGAGTTTATGCGACGTAGTGGGCTGCTGTAGGTAGCAATTAGACAGGCAGACATGAGCACGAGTGGCCATCAGCTGCCTGTTCAGACTTTGTGTGTGAGTTTATGTAGTCAAGTACAACTTTATCACATCCAGAGGGTCTCTTGGAGCATGCACTCGTGATAACACACTCTTCGGGTTTGCTACGGTCACTAAATTCCTCCTAGTGGGGACGCCGTTCTCTGTGATCTGTGGACGCATATCTTAGTCGGTTTACAGCTCTCTGTTTGGGCTCGAAACAATAGCGTCTTCAGGAGAGTGGAAGCAAGTATGAGGAGCCCTGCTGGTTTGTATGGCTATCTAAGAGGTAAACGCACAAACGATTTGTTTATTTATCCTCAGTGTAATTGTAGTCTATTTCCTCTCGCTATTCTATATTGTATCCTGTCAGCTATTGTTTCAGCAAATGAGGCATTGTGTGTGTACGAGTCTGTGGGATGCATCAGCTGTGGGACAATGATCCTCAGTTCACTCAGCGTGATTATAATTCCAGGGTGTTGGAATTTTTCTGGAGAGTGTACATGTGTTTTCTGGAATGGGATTTGTTTTAAACCAGTGTGGGCATCTGTTTAAGTCCCATCTAGCACCAAAAGGCCAAGGGTGACCTCTGCAGCCTTCACACGACAAGCACTCTTTCACTTTTTCTGGGTCATATGGATTAAGTCCATGGTGCTCCACATTCCTGAGTGTAAGCTTAGCTGGCCCCTAAAGGGCAGTCACCCTCTGCGCATTCACATGCTAATGAGACCTGTGTCACTATTGGTAATATTCTAATTTGATGATGGATAATGCGCAAACAAATGACATAGCTCATGTAGTTTTTAGTTTCAGTTTGTCACCCCTTAAGAGTAGAAATGATCTTGTGAATTACGACTTAATCAATTTATTAAAAATAAAGTGTGTAATATCTAAAAAACTAGGGTGAGAAGGGTCTAGGAGGGACTGATATAAATCAACTCAGCATATTAAATAAAATGAAAATGCATCTGTAGCGTTTAAGCAGATGTCAGCGCATTTATGTCGAGCAGTGTTGTTACTGTTAACTGACCTTATTAAAAATGGTTTCTATTAATTGAAATAGAGCTGAAAATAAAATATCGCATGACATGCGTAAACTTAAAAAACTTGACAATTAGTCGTTCATTAGTGAATCTGAAATAGAAATAAAAATAAAGAAAAATGACAAAAGCATGTCAAATTACTAATAATTTAATATATTATTAAATACTCTTACATTAATGCTAAAATAACATGAATTATTTTAGTAATTAATTCTCCAATTTAGTTTAGTAAGGCATGTGTTTCTGAGCTACAAAACTTAATATCTGTTTGTAATAACATTTTTAATAATTATTTATTTATTTATTTTAAATTGCAATTTGGTTAAATGTTTTTTTCAAATAAATGAATTTTGTTATTCCGATAATGAGGCTGGAGCTGTGGCGTTGTGGTTATGACATTCAGCTGTGGAGCTCATATGAGAAATGTAAGCTTGAGTCTGGCTTGCAACATTACCCTATTCCCATAAGTCTTCAACCATCCTCCTGAGGACGTTCTTTCCTGCGGAGGTCAGCTCCAACCCTAATCAAACGCACCTTAATCAGATAATCAAGGTCTTCAGGAGCACTTAAAAAGTCACAGGCCAGGTATGCTGAAGCAGGATGGAAATAAACTTTGCAGGAAAGTGGGTCCCCAGGAGCAGGGTTGAAGACCTGTTCCCCTTCTTCCCATAATTTCCTTTCTCTGCGAGTTGTATGCATACTTGATGTATGTACACATGTTTAATTCATATGTATCACTGCGTTAGTATATTAATACTTTATAAAAGAGTTTTGTCTCTCCAGGATGTTTCCTGGTGGGTGGTGTAGGAGCCGGAGAACAATGCTGTGATCATTTACACCTTACAATGTTATTGTTACTGTCTCGTTGCAGAAGCACACACCAACAGTAAGAAGTGTAGCTTACACAAACATGTCAATATACATTCGACCATTGACTATAAACACATTTAGACAGTTATATTTCCATGATCTCATTCTCACACACACCACACCAAAAGCTTAAATGCAGCTCTAACACTAGTGGTAGAGCGTAGATTGCTATTTTCAGATGCTTTGGTTGTAGTGTTAAGTCTGTGGAGGTCTTTTTCTTGAGCTCCAGGGCAGGGTGGGAGATGGGAGCAGTTCTTGGGCTCCGTCCAATAAAGATACTCACAGCAGGCTGTGGTGGCCTAGGTTAACCCATAAATGCACACACCTCCAGAATCACGACACACCACTGACTCTAGGGTCTGTGAAGTGGGCTGAGGGGATGAAAGGATTGATGGATACTCCAGTCCAAAGAAGCCATTTCTCCTGAGCTACAAGTGTTTATTACGTTTTATTGGCCTTGGAAAAGAAATGCAAAAAAAGAAGCAGAGAGATCGTTTGCGTTCATTTGTTTAATTACACTTTACTGTGAGAAGAAGAAGACTGGGTTTGACCTTTGACCTGGGGAAACTGGCCAGCAGTTGTACATTTCCTCACCTAAAGGCAAAGTTAACAGACTTACCAAAGAATGTGACACACTTGGCACAGGACGCTTTTGAGGAACTTTGCTGCTTGATTTAGTGGGATCTCTAAACTTTTAGTTTGACATGCTAGAACTATTTGTTGCATGATTTAAAAAAAAAAAAAAAAACCTGGAAACACTTATTTTTCTTAGAAGGAACCACTGTAAATTATATTTATGCGTCCTCGTGTCTTTTGGTTAGTAAAATATATTGTTTGCTGGTCTCCTCTAGGTGCTGTTTGTGGGTGGGGAAGAGATCAAAACGGTTAAATAACAGAGCAGCTTTGACATGTTTCCATTACACCCCCCTCCACTGTGATTTTCCTCTTGATGGGTGATATGTTTATATATTTATAATTTTAATAAACATCTCATTTGGGAATGTTTGTTAAACACAGACAGTTTGACTCGAAGCTCTGTTAATAATTCTCCTCTAGTAAACACTTTTGACGTGTTTGGGAATTGGAGGGCTTTTGTGTTGTTGCAGTTCATCCTGAATAGTATGCAAGATAAGAATTACTGCATCAGTGTGTTGATGCTATTAAGCTAAATGGGCCTGAATGATTTTTCTTTTCTTTTTCAACTGTGCTACCCACAACCTCTTGCACAACACAAGATTTCTCGTAAAAACATGTGCAGAGGATGCAAGGTTGAAGATCCCCCATCATTTTTTATATGCAGTCACCTGAAAGTAAAGAAGCACAAGTATCCAAAATCGTCCAAATTCAGACAACAGGAAATTATTACAGGAAACACAGAAAAATTATTTGGCATTACCCTCACATTGGTTTGTTGTGTGTACATTGTTTGTACACTCCTTATTGTGGTTCATTATGGAATTGAGTGAGTGCACTCAACAATATCCATTCTGTACACCACAACAAAAGGGTATCTCTTAAAATGTAAGGTTATGGCAGGAGTGTCCAAACTTAGTCCTGAAGGGCAACTGTCTGTCAGAGTTTTTAACTCCATTCCCAGTTAAAAACACCTGAACCAGCTAATCACGGTCTTACTAGGAATACTAGAAACTTTCAGACAGGTGTGTTGAGGCAAGTAGGAACTAAACTCTGCAGACACTGGCCCTCCAGGACCAAGTTTGGAAACCTCTAGGTTATGGGGATTGATTTCGGACATGACTCTTGTTATCAGGCCTCTTGCAAGGCTGTCTACTCAGATGCCCATGTAAAAAGGCATGCCTCTGGCGTTGATTTCCGTGAGTTAAAATTGCTGTGCGTAAGCACATGTTTTGAGCTGGGCCCCAGCCCCAGAGCCTAACTAATGTATTGAGAGAGTGAGAAAGGTAGGATTGGCAATGTGCACAGCTTTGCTGACCACTGCAGCTTGCATAGACAAAGCTAACGGAGCCACCCTGGTGTGTGTGAGAGAGCAGAGAGCGGTGACAGCAGGGGTCCCTCTCTCATACAGTACTTAAAAACACAGTCAAGTTTCGGTCATAAACCAAACAAACATTCACAAGTCTGTTATCTTAACCAGACTCCTGTGACAAGTGGCACATAATTCGTCAGTTTCTTGTTTTGTCTGGTTAAGCACAATATCTCTGACCAAGGTTTGGACCACTTTTATTGGTCTAAAATCCTACCCCATATGACTAAATGTTGAACATCAAAAATATTCAGATTAGATTCCATATTGTTACTTCTGCAATTTTGTTACTTTGCAGTAGAACTATG
This sequence comes from Carassius gibelio, assembly GCF_023724105.1. Lineage (NCBI taxonomy): Eukaryota > Metazoa > Chordata > Actinopteri > Cypriniformes > Cyprinidae > Carassius > Carassius gibelio. The sequence continues at coordinate 19,774,760 of NC_068415.1, forward strand.
CTTTTGGAGACAACATGGTGCATGGAGTGTGGTGATAGTTTCATGTTGTCGAGCTGAGAGACACAGATATAATTAGTATTGATTAGTTAACCGGCTAGGTCAGATGGAAATGGGGTTAGTAGATCTGGGTTTGCCCACATTGATCTGTATTGGACTGTGTTATCCTCTTTGTCAGAAATAGTCTCTTTCTGTCATGGATATCAGTAAGTGATGGGTCACGGGTATGGTTTTAGTGTGCGGGTCAGTGCTCCTGTACTGCATTGGGGGCAGAAGAGTGGAAGCATGCAGGGTGCTACTGAGACCACACATTCCAGAGGTCAGGGTGCATAGGTCAAAGGTGACAAAGAACGTTAATCTCTCTGTGTGTACTTTTGTGTGTGTTTTAGTGTTTAGTCTTGGAGGGTTTTTTGTCTGTGAGCCAGAATGGATGTGTGTGTGAGTTTCGGAAATGTCAATCAAGTTTAAAATGCACCTCTGACTTCTGAAGGATCCCACACAGGGGGATTTCATTCCAGTGAGCAAGTGCAGTGCTTTTATAAATGGCATGTCCTCACCAAGGGGTCAAGGTGAGACTGTTTAGCAAGGATACACTATATACATACCAAGGCCCTGTTCCAAATGGTGCACTTGTTCAGTTTTACGGACTTGCATTTCTTGGGATGCCTGTTAAGTCCACAAGGCTGTAGGTTGTCCCATATTTGCTTTGCTGCTTGATGCACACTTTTGCAAACATAGATTTGGATGGGCACTGCAAAGTTTTAGGGTGTCATTTGGGACAGGGTGTAACTGTAGGGTTTGGGCCTGTGCATGTTCTTGTGGTGACATCAGCCAATCAAGATTGTCATGACATCATTTCCCGCCTCAACAAAGTGATTAGTCACACATCATTTTATGTCACAGGTGAGTCATAAAATTGCATCCAGAGTGCCCATGAGCAAATTTCCAATCAAGGACTTTTGTGGGTCCTGTGCCAGCTGAGCAATTGGAATTGAGATGAATAGGATTGCTGGGATGGCTTTCTCCAGGTATAGTATATAGCTTGGTCTGCACACTGTTCTAAATATACAGTATGCTTCCTGTTATGGAGTTGCATTGGATTACAGTATCCACCATCTCTTCCTCTTGTCCCATCTCCCTCCTTCCTTACCTTTCTCCCAGTAATTAATGAAGCCCTCCTTTTACGTTTTTCTTGTTCCCAGTAGGGGTGGCTTACTCTTTTGTGTTTGGCGACAGTCTTTCAGCCAGCGAGAGTCTCATGAGAGCTGGCCATGAGCCAGTCATTCTCAACAGATTCCCACAGGGGTTACCATGACCATTCCCTCTCACTCTGCATCCTCCAAAGGCTTTCACATTGTGTGAAGGCCCTGGCCACAAGCCCTTTGCAGATCACCGAAGATAAAGCCATCAATGGAGCTCAAAACTAAACACCCTCACATCACCTCTTAGTGGCCTCAGAGGACATGCTTGTATCTAAAATTATTCTGTTCTTGCCTACTGTCATGTGTGCATTGTTTCCACGAGATGTAGTCCTAATTGCTGCCATTATTGATTGAAAAGTATTGGAAAGGTCTTTCCTCACATCAGGTTTGTTATGAATCGAGTTCATTCTAGATTCATTGTGTCCAACTGGTACTCAGGTTGCAGGAATGACACGCTCATGGGTGTGTGACCAACATGTTCTCCAGCCAAGAACCTGAAGTGTTGAACGAGAACAAAGTTCTGGCCAAGGAGGTGTATAGGACCTGGAGAAAGATATCTGTTAACATTCCCATTCATCTCAATGCCAGTTGAGTTGGCTAATAAAAATGGTCATGTTAATAAGCCAAACCTTGACACCTTGGTTCTGGCACAAGGTGCTACCTATGAGTGAAGTGAATTACTAGCAGTAGGCATTTACAGATATATTTCACGTACATGTTATCTGAAATCACTTCCTTCAATTAATCATTTATTTAATGTAGGAAATTATGTAATAGCAGCCCTCTACGGACACCTTTTCAATTGAATCACCATTGGCTAGTAAATATTTTAGTTGAATTGCTGAACTGTTTCATATATATATATATATATATATATATATATATATATATATATATTTGTAAAATATTCCATAATGTAAAAAGTTTCATGGTGTTTATGCATATGCACAATTATTTTGTCCTCTCAGTGCAGTAATTGTTTGGGAGCAGACGGCCCATCAAGAGAAGGCCTTTCCTAAATATGCATCTCTTCACAAAGCCTTTCTCCCTCTTCATTCCTTTTCACCAGTGCATCTTTGTCCAAACAATGACAGATCGACCTTTAATAGTCATTCAGATCTTCTGCTTTACAATGCAGTTTTTTTTCACCCCACCACACAGTCAATACTATTACTTCCTTTAGAGCAAGACGCTTTCAGAAACTTTGAAGGAAAGGTTCAAGTTTTAATTACTGATGGTTTAGAATTCTGAATATGTATAATAAATAGAAGTCTAGTAGCCTTTTAAGGTTTTGCACTATTAAAAAATTATTTGAGCATGCCAACCTGCTAGACCCAGCAGTGCTGTGATTCTGTCAGACTGCATTACTTCAAGTGGCTTTTTCTGGTGGATGTGACCCAGTTGGACAAGATGAGTAGTGAAAGTAAATCAAAGCTGTAAGCGTTGTGCCACAATCTCTTACACATTTACACAACTTTACATAAGATCTGTCAATGTAATCTCCCAGCAGACACACAAATATGTTTTTCCTCCAGGGTTCTCGTCTGCATAACCTAAACCAGCGACCAATAGTCATTAGTGTCCGATAAGAATCGTCCCATTTCTTATATAAACATTGATTTCTACAACTGATTTCCATTCTGGCCTATTGGCAACTGTGGCTGTGAAGTCCCAGCTCAGTTTTTGCAGATAGCTTCTGACTGGCGTCTAGTCCTTCTGAAGCAGAGAGGCTTCAGGCCCACATCTGATTACGCAAATAGAACGATTTTCCCCCACAATGCACCACTTTGCCACCCACTTATAATTGTTTTGTGAGTGTGTCTGCTGTATGCTTGGTGCTTGAGGTCCAGATAGATTTTGGCTCCATTATTTTTCCAATTTGAGAGTTCATACGCAGTGACCCCAGTGGTCCAGAGCCACTTTGGCATGGGAATGTATCCCCTAATTTTTTTTAAAGTTATTTTGATGGGCTTTTATGCATTTTATTGAGGTGGGACAGTAGAGAGACAACAGGAAAGCATTGGGTGGATAGAGGTAAGCGGGGTTGGCAAAAGACCTCAAGGAAATTGACCTTGAGTCGCCATGAGCGCTGTTGCACAGTGAATAACACTAGTTGCATCATTGTATAATTTGCACATTGACAATTGTAATCTGGTTATATCTGACATTTAAGTAAATGCAAGGACACTGGTCTGTTTGACATCAGTTAAGCTTTTTATATTTTTCACATGGCTCCCTTGACACGAGGATATGTTAAGAGCTGTTTAACTTGGACAGCTCCCTCTTTGTGTCTGTAGGTCACCAGACTTTAGCTCTGGCCACGGGTTCATTGTGAATCAGCCTGAATTTATTTCTATTTAATTAACTTAGCACAGACCTCAGGCTCGTGGTTTCCTCACTTCCCTCTTTCATAGTTACTGAACCACATAGTTACTATTGTACCAGGAATGTTTAGTAGAGAGAGTTATAGTAGATATAAAACAACAAATTACAACTGATCTAGTCCCAGTCTCAGTTTGTTAGTGGCATTAAACTTTTAAAAATCTTTGAGTTTTGTTTGAAGCACTTCAGAACTAGTCAACTAGATGAGAACAGTTGTATGTTATATTGTTTCTCTAAAATAGTCTATACTTTTTCTACCTTTTCATCAGATCACAAAAGCCTCTGGACCACATTCAAAGCTTTTCCTCCCACATAAGCACCATGGCTCGATGTTAACTGCTAGAGTTTTGAGTAAAGTTGCTCTTCAGATTGTTGTCTCTCAGTATGAATATTGTCCTTTATTGTAAAAGAATGAGAAAAAGAGCTAGAGAAGATTGAGGAGCGTCTCAGCATACCAATCCTCTCTTGTGGTGATGACATGGGCAGCAGAACAACAGCGGCCTGGCATGACACAGGCTCACAGCCAACAGCTTTGGGCACAGACAGAAGGCTTTTCACAAACACATGGAAGTAACGTGGAGGTCTTCATACCCAAACACACATTTCAGAACTATTTAGGTTTTGTGGCTGCTCAGTGCTCCTCTTTCAGTTGTGCTAAGTTTATGCTATGGAGACCACAAAAGCTTGCCCTATACAACATATTTAATCCCCCTACTATGAAAGATCAAATCAGTATTTAATCCACTGAAGATGGATTGTACTTAAGCTTGAGGATCAATAGGAGTCACTTTTTACCACTCGTCAAACAAACTTGACTTTATTTTTGTGCAGATATATACACACCCTAACATAAGTCTATATGGTCTGTGTTGTCTGTACATGGACATGCTTGCGCATAAGATGAAATATGATCACTAGGATTTGGCTTTTTCCAGACACTCCAAGGGTATTTGACCTTGTGGTGAGAGCAGATCTGAAAACATCACAAGCAGTGCCAAGGAGGAATGTGCGTCCATGTCTGCATGTGTTTCCGCATATGTACCTTAAGTCCGTGTGTTCCCTCCACCCAGTCTCGTAGTCTAAGGTTGAATTAGCAAAGTCCAGTTTCGAGTGTCCCCAATCAATTCAAGCACCCGTGAGAAAACTTTATACAAACTCCTGTGGCCCAAAGCCCTGTATTTTTGCAGGTGTAGAAAGTGTCTACTTCCTTAATTCTGGTAATGCCCAACTGTTGTAATAGTAGAGAGAGAAGAAAGACAGAGGTGTTTGACCACATCTAGATAAAAAAGCATATGCTGTACACGACCAAATGTCTAAAAACCACATCATGTTGTTCCCTTGAACTTGTTTGAATATTATTTCACATAAGAACGTCACCATGACGTTTTTGGAGATTTAGGAATAAGTAAGTTTCACTGACGAAAAGAAGCAAAGGGGCCTGAGGCATAGTTGTTTTTCAGAACGTTCTGGTTCTCGGTGCTGGTATGATCTTACATCTTAAAGGTTTGGTTTATTGTATGTATATATTTGTGTGTTAGAAAGGATCAGTCACCACGACTGCAGGCTCCTCACTCTCCAACCGCAAAAACCCAAACGCCCCCTTCTCTCTTTCGCTCCAAACACCGTTCCAGACATTTGGGTGGTCGGCGTAAGCTAAGCTTTGTTTTTCTTGATATTCACACATTTAACAATCCTTCAAGGGGAGCTTTTCAAAGCTCCCACCACAACTTTGAGTCTGATGTTTAGTTTGCTTTGATTTGAAAAGATGTATTTATTTTTCCCGCTGTTGGCTGGATGATGACAGCTGACGTGTGTTTTGCAGGACGCGTGACATTTTAATGAGTCGGCCATTTTAGGCGGAGCTCCCAGCCTGGCATCTGTCCCTTTCTTTACTGAAAAAAATACATGCATGCCAAAATGTGCATGCAGTTTGTTATCCATTTCTATACCAAAGGAAATGCTCCACAACATAAGTCTTTGGGTTTTTGCTTTAAACCACAAAAAGTGCTTCCATCATAGTTCCCGAAGCAGAAAGACATGAACCAAACTGCTGTGAAAATGTTGGAGCAAAACCACAAATGAACCTGAAAACTTCACATAATCTGTCTCCAAAATGTCCACATACCTTCTCTGTTCCAAAATTTAGTAAGCTTCCTACCTAAGCTATAGACTCAATCCTAATGCAGGCAGCAACATAACAATCACTTCCTAAGATAACTTGTTTTCTGGCCAATATCTTAGGCGACATCATATGTTTTGTTGTCGTTGTTGTTTTTGTAAACAATGAAGTCCCAGAATGCATTACGAATAAATCGAAATTGTGAACGAGTCGAATGAAATGGTGATTATAAATGTTTCTAATTCATATGGTAAAATGAATTACTCTAACTAGTGCTGTCAAATGATTAATCGCGATTAGTCACATCCAAAATAAAAGGTTTTGTTTACATAATAAATGAGTTTGTACTGTGAATATTTATTATGTATATATAAATACAAGCACATGCATGTATATATTTAAGAAAAATATCACATTTATGTATTCAATATATTTATATATAATATAAAATATAAATATATACATTTATATACATGTAGATCTTAAAGTGAGGACTTTGACAGGTTAAGTGTTCATTAGAAGTTCTTATCTGTATTGAATTAGTCCTCTGATGCTCTACATACAGTATTGTTTGCCGAAAAGCTTTGCTTAATGACATTAGCCTGCATTGTCTTAAGCTCTAAGCTACTTTGCACTGACAATAGCCCTGAACCCAAGGAAAGGGAAGCTTCTCTTGCCATTATGCCGCTTTGCGCAAATTACTTAATTAGCAAACACGCAAACCATTACTTTAAGTCAATTTGCATTGGATACACAATACATTATGTGCACTCTTTGTGTACATAGCTCTTGTAATAGCAACACTCTGAGCTAGTGCTTTGTCAAGAAGATTAGATAAAGGCTAGAAGTACTTGCTAGTTTTCCTCCCTCATTCGATTCCTATTACAAAGGCTTTTAGCACTTGGTTTCATGCTTTTTTACACTGCATTTGATATTTTATATATATATGTGGGTTTTTTTTTTTTTTAAATCTAAAATAAAGAAAATGTCCTTAAAACGAGATCAGTTTACAATTGTGTATAATGATATGTACTTGTATTTAATCAATTTATCTTCAGTTAAGTTCATTTTTCAGCTCCACTGGCATTTTTATGCTTTTAAATAAGAAAAAACATAAGCAAAAAATGGGTTAAAAATGGGTTAAAAATGGGTAAAAAAAACAATAATACAGATTTTGCAGTGTTTTTCACTATATATCATGCTTTATGAATGTAAGTCATATGAAAGATCCCTGCCGACTCAGGTAAGTGTGTATCATGACACGCCCCACGGGGTCTGTGTGTGTGTTTTTTGCTTAGTTATGCTGCCCTCGATGGTGTTGCATAAATCGACAGTCGTACAGCCGTACCAGCGTGGGTTCTACTGCGCAGACGACAGTATCCGCTATGCCTTTAAAAACAGCACTGTGCCTTCTTCTGTGCTCACATCCGTGGGCCTCCTCCTGCCCATTGCCAGCGTAAGTGCCCCAAAGAGGGGCCTCAGACAGGGACATGGGGCCAGGCGAGTGGGGGGACGGCGTGGGAAATGAAGTCTTTTGAGAGAGTTTTTATAGTTTATAACCTAGGAAAAACTGCTAGTGCATAGTGCCAGTCACAGACATAGATTAACTATATGTAGCGTTAACTTCTCTCAGAAGCCTAGCTACTATGTCCGACCCCACTCCCCTGCCTGGTATTTCCCATAATCCTCGGCTGCTGTGTGCTGTGCTGTGCTGTGCTGTTCTGTGCCGCTACCTGCGTGTGTCTTTCCGTTACTGACCTGAAATCTCTCTCTTTCTCACTCTCTCCCCACTCTCTATCTCTTTGTGTGTGTGTGTGTGTGTGTGTTTCGCTGTAGCTGGCCTGCCTTTCCTGATAATTGAAACTAGCACAATCAAGCCGTACCATCGCGGGTTTTACTGCAGTGACCAGTCCATCAAGTACCCGCATAAAAACGGGGATACCATAAGTGATGCAGTGCTCTCTGCCGCTGGCATTCTAATTGGCATCCTCTCTGTAAGTTCCTCTCTTATATATATATTCATATAAATATACCACTAATTCATATAAACATCCCATCTTCATCCCTCAACCCTATTAGACCGTATATATTAGTGAAACAGGCTAACTGTAGAACTAAATGGTAACTTATAGTAGATAATCCTTTTTAAATCTTTTAACCAATCCTCCCCATCCCATCTTTTTATTTAAAATATTGGAATAGCTCAACATCAACAGATTTATCATGGTCAGGGCTATCGCTTTCTCTCTTCTTCTTTCTGTCTCGGTCTTAGTCTCTCTTTTCTGTTCTGTCTTCTTTTGTCTGCATGCGTTTTGTGATATACATTATTGCTCTTTTTGTGTTTTTTACGTAAAAACAAAATATATAAGTTATTCTGAAAAACAGCAATGCTGATTTAATGTATAACATGGTGTAAACCAGTAATGTAATAATCTAATAATAATAGAATAGGGGGTTGTGGGGGACCCTCGCAAAATTCAATTTGAGTGCAGATAAATCTGGATAAGAGATCAAACCACCCCGCAGCTGGTGAGGTGTTGAATTAGTAGACATTCACAGCTTTTGTGACAGCTGCCAAAAGGTTAACCTCTTACAAATGAACCCAATCACCTGGAGGACACATGTTCGACGAAGATTAAGACAGAATGCAACATCAAACTAGATTACTTTAAGCTCTTGTGGAACTCCAAAAACAATGTCTGAAAACAAGACTTCAGCATGCCAGGCGATCCCTTGTGGAGTAAGTGGTGGAGATGAGGGAAGTGGTCTTGCAGTAAAAGCCCCTGTAAACTGGCACGACACCAAACCATGACTCCATGGAGATCCCATATGGAGACATGTGTGCCTCGCTGTCTGGAGTAGACATGTTCCCATGCTCAGCAATTCTCCTGATTAAAATAAGGACTGTGTGTGCATATATATGGTTGTGTGTGTGTGTGTGTGTTGGCACCCCTCACACAGCTGTAGTTAATTAGCAGTGTCTCCAGTCCTAGTTTGGTTAGGCCCCAGGGAAGGCAGTCCCACTCTTCACTACCACTACAACAGCGTTCCTCCTATAATATGAAGAGAAAAAAGAAAAAGGAGAGTGAGAGATAGTAAATATCTCATTAAGGCATGGTTTATGTACTTCATAACCCGTTCCCCTTTTTTAAATTTAGGTCCTACTGGTTTCAAATGGGGCAGACCTCCGTATTAAAATCCCATGCTCTAACTGCTCATATGAAAGCCATAACCCTTAGAAACATAATATGTTCCATATCATTAAAATATCACCAGCAATGGGCAGGCCATGCTCAGTCATAACTCAAGTTAGTCGTTTTCTCTCATTTCTTTCGCTCACTTCTTCTTGCTTCTATTTGATTAATGCGCTTTCCTAACCAGTACTTCATTTGCATGTTTGTCTAACTCCACCCTGCATGCCTATGACCTGACCACTGAAATATTGTGATATTATATAATGACATATTAATGTTTGTGGTATGACTTCACAAATTCACCATCACTTTATTATTTACTCTTGAGCTCTGTTCCAAAACCTAGTGAGCTGCCCCTCTTTCTAGTGCCTGTATGGGCAGCTGCCTACATAGGCATCCTGAACATCATTTAACCTAATGAGTGCACAATTTGGAAAAGTATGTAGGCACCAGTGCTGTGCATCACACAAATTGGTTTAGTGTTTATTGTTAGCACGTTGCTAAGCTAACAGCATTGAAAAATACAAATATTGCGTGATGGGATTTTTAATAGCACTGAACAATTTATCTGATATTAGTTCAGTGTTGTTAAAGTATGTTTATTCATAATCAACCTCATGCAACAAAATGCATTCAGAATTGGCTTTTTCATGGCATTGTCATAGAATTTCGCTCGGTTTTGGAGCAGAGTCTGTGTTTAATATTAGTCTCAGCATTCAGTAATTCTTTAATTAAATTTTTTTTCATTGCAAATGAATCGTTTTTCTAGATTGTGATCGGCGAATGCTACAGGATCCATTACCTGAACCAAGGCTCCAAATCGTTTGTGGGAAATCCATATGTCTCGGCCCTTTACAGACAAGTGGGTGTGTTCATCTTTGGCTGCGCCGTCAGCCAATCAATCACAGACATCGCCAAGGTCTCGGTTGGACGCTTGAGGCCGCACTTCCTAGACGTTTGTAAGCCCGACTTCTCCGCCATCAACTGCTCTCTGGGATATATTACTGAATACACATGTACTGGAAATCAGAGCAAAGTAGAAGAAGCCAGGTGAGATATTCAACACTAACGTGTACATGGAATAATAAAATATAACCGATTTCTACATTGAAAATATTAAAGAGAAAAATATTCAACCTAAAAGGAAAATTCTGTCCTTAATTACTCACCCTCATCCATGGTATAATGTATTTAATGATAAAACACATCGTTGATTAAATGTTTTTTTTTTTTCTCCCTACAGGAAATCGTTCTTTTCTGGACATGCTTCATTTTCGTTGTACACCATGCTGTATCTGGCAGTAAGTACATACACTGTGTAGTGCTCTCACACGCTCACAGTTCTTTTCTTTTTCTTAAGAGCTGTTCATTCATGACTGTTATGTCTAGTATGAAACCGGGACCCCCTATCACCCTTTCACCGTCCTCTGTGGGTCTCTGAAATCTGGGCCACTCTTATTTTCCTTGTTCATCTCCTGGATGGACACACTCCACTTGTTTTTATTTGTGCAGCTGTATAAACTTCCCCTTCTCTCTGTTGTCCTTCGTTTCCCCCTCATTCCTTATGCTTTATTTCTATTCTCTTTTTGAATGGGTCACACACTTTTTCCACACTAATTATGAAGAATCCCCAATATAGCTTTACATACACACGCAGATTTCGCTCCGCCTCCTGGAGTCCCTCACTGTATGTAAAGCCTCTTTCAAAGGCTTCAAACGTTTTCCCTTTCACATGCACAGCCCTCCACTCCTCCCTCCTTTTATTCAAATCCTTTCTCTCTGCTTCTAAACCATCAGCATCTCCATGGGCCCCTCCACCTTTCACTCCTTCAGATGGCAAGAGGGGGAGCCGCTCTGCTAAGAGAGGCGGCCAGATGTTCATTCTCAGCGTTTTGAGAGATTTGAGAAAGTTAGGAGGGTGATGGAGAATTATGTGTTTTTGAGGCCACAAACCTGTTCACGAACTCATGCAGGTTTGGTTCTAATGCTCTCAAAACAGCCATTAAATAAATGTGTGACTTTGACAGCTGGGCCTGACGCCTGAAGCACGGGCCTGAACACTTCCTATACAAGAGGAAGCAGTATACGTTAAGAACCAGACCCATGGCAGGTTCTGTTGAGTGTTTTGTGACTAAAACAATCAGGTTTTATACATAGACCTGCTGTATTTTAAACAATAGCGATTAGCCGCAAGGCAGGAGAGATGTCAGCCAGCATTACACATTAGTATTCACTGAGAAAAGCAAGCGTTGAGGAAAACAGGATTCTGAAAAGAGTTCTTCCAGAAACCTTCTTTATAACTTCGGTCACTGCAGTCTGAATTAGCTTCTTGATTTGAAAGCCTGGATTTGTCTCTGAGGGGCAAATTGGTCAGATTTTATCAGAAACCCTGGCCAGATTTCTCACAGCCGAAGCCAAAGTGTAGTCAAAGTCCATTAGAAAATGTGAGCATGTGAATGGACTATTATGTTAAGATACAGGTTGACTATCTAAGATTATTTTACCATCTGTTCTTGGCCTTCAAAGTTAAAAACGAGAGGCCAAGAGAGAATGCTCAAAGATATCGAAGCACAAAGCATGATAAACAGAATTACAGACCTGAATAAATCTGAAAAATGGGGAAAACAACTGGAGAAAAGTGCTCTCTGAGTAGAGGGATCGAGCGAAACGGTCTTACCGTTCCCGGTCTCACTCCCTGTAATTATCTCAGTCTAGCTGTCATGCTTCGTGGGTCAGACGCTGAAGTCATAATGAGAGCTCACACCAGTCTTGTGATCCCCTTTTATTTGCACAAACGTAACCTAGGTCAAAAGTAGACCGCCTTTGTTCACACCAAATTTGCGAATGAATCATTCTGGCACAGTAGCTCAAAACAGAACCCACTTTTTCATTAGGTCAATATTGAAGTACATTTTCAATTAAAATAATTTTTATATATATATATATATATATATATACACACACACACACATATATTAGGTAATATATTCATAAAAATAAAATTCCCAGGGAACACATATAAAAAATATATATAGCTTGAATGCACTGAAGTCACTTTGGATTAAAAGCGTCTACAAAATGCATAAATATAAATGTAAAAAAAAAAAACTTCATCACAAAAAAGTAAACTGTAATTTTGAAATATATTAAAATAACATTTCACAATATTACTGTTAGCAATATGCATTGCTAAAGACTTCATTTGGACAACTTTACAACAATTTGGACAACAATTTTCCTAATATTTCGATTTTTTTTTTGCACATTCTGATTTTCAAATATTTATATATATATATTTAAGTGTGTGTGTGTGTGTTATTATATATGTGTATATATATATTATGTTCCCCAGATAGTGAGATCATAGTCAGGTTAAGATACCTTAATGTTATAAGTTGAGCTCTGCCCCCTAGAGTGACTGTTAGTACTCTACATGTATGCGGTTGAATAGTGTATTCAGGGATCTTAGTTGAACCACAGTGTCCATGCAGCTCAACCTCATGTGCTTATTGAGTTGGAGCAGCATATACGTTTGTTGTGGAGAGCAAGTGTATATGGGCATTTTGTGGGCAGCAAACTGGGTAAACTTTCCAAGCCTCTCTATGACCTCAACGCTCCATAGTCCAATGACTTCTGGTTTGGCTGCTTCCTCTCAAACCGCATGGTGACACAAGATGCTCTAGTTAGCCGAAGTGACCAGAGAACAGCCAGTGAATGATATGAGACCATGGGCAGAGTAGAAACAAGCACAAACCACTCACAGGCAAATCTTCCACCTGCTTGTTTTCAGGCTTATTTCTCTGTATGTTCTGGTTATTAACATGTGGTGAGGCTGCGTTGGCTTTGCAGTAATTTTTTTCGATCTGAGGTCAGGAAAGAAAAGACTTTAGCGGTGAAGTTTGACTGTTTTCTACCAGTGCTGGTAAGATTCATGTGCAAATACACTTCAGAATTACCCACAAAACCATGCACCGCGCCATGAAAAAGACCAGCCTTTCCTTTCAAAATATTGCTAATTAAGTGTAGTTTTCCTCACACTCACCTTTTTTGTTAAGATGACACGATTTATTATCCCTTACTAAGTTGGACTGAGCATGCCAATTTGTGGCTGCTTATGTGACCTGAAGTAAATTGCTGGACTTAAAGGAAGAGTTTATTCATATTATTCCAAACCTGTTTGACTTTCTTTTAGAGAACACAAAAGGAATCAGTCTTTTCCATGCAGTGAACTGGGTCTGAATCTTTCGATCTTAAAAAGGATGCAAAAGCACGTAATAAGTATTAAATGGTATCGCCATTTGACTCAGATACTAGATTCTAAGTATTTTGAAGTAATACAATACATTTCAGTTTAAAAATCAATAAATGGTTTGTTTTTGCATGCAACAGTCATGTTTGAGCCACTTTCCTGACTCTTTTGTAGTGCATTTGGACTTTTTGAAAAGAATGACTAGCACAGTCTTCCGAAAAAAAAAAATCTTAAACAACATGAGTGTGACTAAATTAATTTTTTAACAGTAATCCTTCAATAGCCCACCAGGATCTTTTCCATTTTCCCATTTGATTCCTCAATCCGATCTGATGGTACCACCCAGATCGCTTGTGGGGAGGAACTGGATGGAGACGGGGCAGAGTATGTTATCTGCACGAGAGTGTGTAACTTCTCATGTGGGCACAGGGTGTGTGTATGTGTTTTGTGTTTTGAGTTCACATGTCGCTGGAGAATCTAAGAGCACGTGTCTGCCATTCCTGCTGCCACCACCTCACAAAGCACAGAGATGAGAGAGTCATAAACTCCCCCGACGTCTGTGGCATGTTTGGCTTATCTGAGCTCTGATAGCAAGATGCTAAGAGGCAGATTTGATGGACTGTATCTGAGCCCTGAGGGACCTCAGGCTCTGCTGTTCTTATCAGCTCTTGGATGCCTACGTGTGGAGAGGACCCCAATCTCGCCCTGAGGAACAGAGCCACTTTAGGAGTTTGGAGAAGTCACAGAACCCATCTCTACATCTCCAGACTCAGACATGCTGGCTTACAGCTAAAGAGATCAGTGTCAGCGAGACTCCCTGTGTGTCGCATGTCACCCTTCCATGACCTCTAACAGTCCAACATATACCAGAACTCTCTTTTTGCCGCTTTTGTGTAGAAAAGATTTAGGGGTGACACAAGTCCTGATACAAAAAAGTAGAAAGTGCTTTTGAAAAAGTTGATAATGAAGAACTCTGGACTAGTTTTCTTGCGCACACCCGTTTTTAACACGTCTTGACTGTCTGACATTAAAGACAACTGAGATCTCACAGTGACATGATCATCATTTTCATACAGTCTGACAGATACAATCTTAAAGGACTTTTAAAAAATCGCACCGTGTGAGCCCGGCTTTATGGCCACTTGTTGATTTTTAAAGTGAAATGACAATAGCCTTCCAAACTGTGCTGCGTTGCGCTACATTCACAGTTTGTTCGAAAGAGAGCATGAGAATGTCACTGTTGTAAGGCTCAATTCTTTAATTTTGGAGAACCAATTTTGGAGTTATTTATTACGTTGGAAGGTTGGAAAACACTGGAAGCCTTCATAAATAATTCGAACAGTAAACAAAATAATTTTGTTCTCAGTTTGTCGGCTGTGACGTGAGAAAAAAATCTTAAAAATGCAATAACAAAACAAGAACATAATAAAGGGGAAGAGAAAACCTCAGAGATTACTCCTTCAGTTTCTCATTTTAACCATCTAAATTTATTGATTCAATTTTGTAATTTAGTTTGCATTCAGAAATAAGCAAACAGACCTCTGTCTCCATAAACCACAGATCTGCGGTTGAAGAGCATTCCGTTGCATTCACATGGCCCGATCAAAGATATTATTGACACGTTTGTTTCCAAGTTCTCCGGAGGAACTTTTTTTTTTTTCGGTATAGGAATGCCAAGCGTATGAAACTCTGTGGTTGAAATAGCTACAGATGCTTGGTTAGAAATTCTGTCTTTACTGCCAGCATTGAGGCCAAGCTGGATCAGAATGAACACGAGAATGCATTTATTTATTTATCTTTTGCCTCAGATGAACTTTACCCATAAAATCAAGCAAGTATCTCCATTCCAGTCAGTCATCTATGACATCTAACACTTCTCTTCAGCAGCTGTAAACCCAACAGTTCATATACAGTAGCGTGAGAGGAAGAAACGATTGCTGATTGAGGCAAAAATGGCTGAAGGTTTTGTTTCAGCGTATTTAAAAGGCTTCCTGCTTTGGGCCACATTGTAAATTGAAATGAGACAGCAGGCCATATGTTGACTCCAGTCGGTTTGAGGCACAGATGCACATAAACACCCTTAGATGATTATCACTCTACCATCGTTCTATTCTGAGGGGATGTTTTATGAGATAAGATCCATTGAAAATGATTGAGAAGACCTCTATTTATCTTCAGTCTTTGGCATATTTGATGCACGTAGTGGTAATGGTAAACTTCTGCCTAGTTAAATACTCCAGAAATCCAAATGGCATTACCTGACCGCAGAGAACTCCGGTTATTCATCAAAATTGAATTTGCAAAGACTCTATGCAGGCACACCCATCTTCGCATCATCTTAGAACTTCATCCAATGAGGAAACTCCAACTCCCAAACATCCTCAGGGAGGGATTCCTTCCTCTCTACGCACACAATGCTTTCTGGGGAAGCAGACATAACCTTGTACACACCTTCGTTTGGAGCTCAAAGCTCAAGATGGTTATTGTCTAACAGATTGTCTGAGTTTGTGCATGTCTAAGTTTATCAGTTAGTGTCTTTGTGTAAGGGTGTGTTCTGTTGTCTGCTGTGGTTTTAAACTTAATGGAAGTTTTCCTTCTCGGGTGGTGATGGATGAATAAGGGAGTGTGATGAGTACAGGGTCCTTAACTGACCCAATTTGAAGGGTTTCAGGACTGATGGGCCGCCAGAGAGTCGTCAGCAGTTTGTCCTCATGACCCCCATCCTCCCCTTGTCTTTGTAACCCTCAGTCATTTGTTTTCTTACCCTAACGAGACTTCCTGTTCGCAAAATGCAAACTCTACAAGGGGTCTTTGGATTTAGGTGGCTAGAGAAAGAGAGACATTTTTTTCAGTCTTGTCCGGTGCTACTTTGGGTTCTCAGTTTTTCAATCTCATCTCCACCCCCCACATTCTCTATATATATGTATATGTGTGTGTGTGTGTGTATGTATGTATGTATTTTTCATCCACCTTCCTCTGTTTCTAT
Organism: Carassius gibelio; assembly: GCF_023724105.1. Lineage (NCBI taxonomy): Eukaryota > Metazoa > Chordata > Actinopteri > Cypriniformes > Cyprinidae > Carassius > Carassius gibelio. The sequence goes on from NC_068415.1 coordinate 19,790,889, forward strand.
CCAATTTCTCTAACCTTAACTTATTGTTTTATCTCAGCTGTTATGTAATAAAAACATATGTTTTACAGATGTTCCCATTGGTTAAGTTGCTTTCCATCTCTGTTTCTTTAGTTCTACCTGCAGTCTCGGTTCACGTGGCGAGGAGCCCGTCTGCTGAGGCCACTTGTGCAGTTCACCTTGCTAATGATGGCCTTCTACACCGGGTTATCACGTGTTTCTGATCACAAGCACCACCCCACTGATGTTTTAGCTGGCTTTGCCCAAGGAGCCCTGGTGGCCTACTGCATAGTAAGTACATCTTTGTATTTCTATCCATTTCTTTAAATATAGTTTAGTATCTTTAAGGAGTCAAGAGGCCATTGTGGAGTCAATCTTTAATTTGTTTTTATTGGTTGGAATGAAAAACAATCTGGAAAATTGTACTTTACAACATTTAATAACCACTGGCCTTGATCTGGTTGTCATCATAACCTCTGGATTCTTTTATTTTTTTAAAATTGGTAAACAAATATGTAAACCGTGTTAACACTAGAAAAACTAATTAAACATTCCTTTCATAAATATGTTTGCAATTAACAACCCAACAAGTATGACGATATAGCGTTTGTTTTCCCGTTTCCCAATCTTCACTTTAAAACATGAAAATTATAGTCCATGAGAATGTTTGAGCTTGACTAGAGGCAGATTTATCAGATAACTTGTCAAAAGAACCATTAAGAACAGACTTTATCTCGTGTCTTTTGAATAAAGTGAAGACAGAAGGCCATCCGGAGTTTGAGGTCGGAAGGGGATCTGAATATCTGGAACCAGACCACAACATTCTCCAGACCCCACCCTCTCTCTTTCTCCCCCCCCCATCCACAAAATTACTCATCCATCAGAGTGAAGCATAATCTTTTTCTTGCTAATGCAGAACATATTGCCTCTATTGCACCATTACCAACTCTCAAATGAAAAGAGGAGGGGTTTTGGAAAAAGGAATTTTACACTTCATAATTGTAGCACACGTCACTTTTGGTGGTGCCAGACTTTCCCTGCAGTAAGCAAAGCTTCATTCAGTTGGATTGTGTTTGGGAAAATTGAGTCGAGTGGAACTGAATTTACAAATAGAGAGCATTTTCTCTTTAGGAGAAATGACAGTGTTAATTATCCATTTTAGAAACAGATTTATCTGTTTATCTGCATCGTAAGGGGACAATGCAAAGATTTGAGGCACATTTGTTTGGGGGAGGCAGGAGACTAAGACCACCTAATGGGGTAATATCTGTATATCACCCCAACTACAACATCTGAAAGACAAATATTTAAATTGTTAACATTGAAATTGGGATATTGAGTTGTGTTTCTCAACATTACAATTCCCAGAATGTCCTAGCGGTGTCTTTCTTCCCTCTAATTTGCTATGACAGCATCACACTTTTTATGGTCCACAGATGTTCGCCAAACATCTCTCTACTGGTATCACAAACCTTCAAAACATTTAATCTCCAATCCTTGAATATTCTGAACCCTGTGTGGCATTTCAGTTTTTCCGAGAGCAGTTTAAGCTTTCGCCAAACCTTTTATAACCTCATTAACGATATTTTTAGTGAAACAATCTTGTTTTACTCAAATTATCCATCCACTGCTAATGGTCTTGATTGTTTTTGAGCCCCCCAGGATCAAGGTGTAGGAACTAGTCTTTGACACCTGGAGAAGTTTCTCCCCGGTATAAACCCCCCCCAGAAAATAGCAGATAAGTACAAATAAAAGAGAGCAGAAATGAGATCCTTTTCACTAAAGATTAAGGTGCCCATGTACTGGTTTTTAACGAGCCTACATTTGGAATCTGTTCCGCTTACCATCTGTGAACGTTTTAGAGGTCCAATTAAAGTATCTCTAATGACCAAAGCTCAGATGGAGCCTATAGAGGTAATGCAAGGTACGTGTCTTTAAAAGAAAAGTTATGTCCCCATATATCAAGCATTAGTTTCGAACCATAGGTGGCGGTGCAACTTATCCAAACGTCTCAGCAAGTAGTCTTGGACAGTTCATGGTTTGGAGGTGCAGCATTCTTCTAAGCTTGGCTGTAAGTGCTGATTTCTGCTTAAGGGGGTTGTGTTTAAAGACCTTTAAAGTTTGTAAGTGCTCTGGGTCGGTATCCAACTGGCTGGCTTCAAAGAAACCGTGGAAAGTTACAGGTCTTGGTGAGTTTTGGCCGTATTGCAAAAGCTGATTACAGACTTACTGCATGTTCCATATTAAAGACGATCAGTTCACATGGCGCTGTTAGACTGGGATGCCCACGGAGAACTGATCTCGGAACAGCAATTAATGTCTGTCTGCTTATGTATAATGCAAGGGAAACCTAAAACGTTGAGTAGCACAATGTTAACTAGGCCATCAGTTTCGTTCAATCTCAAAAAGAAACTCCTAAAGCCCTACATTTAATTCCTTGTACTCAGGCCTGGTTTGTATCAGAAATTTTGGCAAGATTCACTACAGCGTTACGAGTGCTGAAGTCAGGCAGCCTAGCGTATGTTTAAATTATGATGTCTAAATGTCTAAAAGAAGCCTTGATATTCAGACTTCAGAAACCACATTTTCCTTCTTTGTCTTTTCTGGACTGTTGACTGCGGCCACATCCTCCGGTCCTTCCTTTTGGAGAGTGGCGCGAGCTGTTTGTCCATGTCATCAAACACGGCCCACTTTCTAAGCTGCTGACATGGATGGAGAGAGTGTGAGAGGTTGGCTGCTTGTAAAGCTCAGTTGCAGAGGTGTTTCCTGCAGGACTAGACAAGGGTGGAAACAGCTGGAGGCCAGCTCTCAAACAGCCTTTCCTCTTCCCACACTTTCTTTCTCTAGCCACAGCACCTATCGAGTTCTCACACCGCAACAGGAGCACAGAGGGTCATGAGCAATATTCCGGACTCCAGTTCCTCCAGCGATAACGGCCCATTGCTAAGTGCTTCTGGTCTGGCTTGGGTGGCAAGACTGGTTGACCCGATATCCTATCACTGCCTTCAATACGTCAGACCTGACTATTCAGCTTGACTACTTTATTTTTTTTCATTGGCTGCCACAGCACTCTCCCTGTAGCTATGATAATGGAGTCCATCTTAAACTGAAAATAGTATGGTTGTGTGTAAAAAGAAAGGACATGTTAATGGTGTTATTAAACTTTACTAATGTTACGCTGCAGAGTGAAGCAGCCAAAACACAACTTGGTCTCCATAATTTTTATGCCGATTTGGCTCAGTGCCTGAAACTACAATTTAAGACACTTGCATAACCTAAGCAACACACTCTCACACATAATCATGTGCTGTGTTTTGGCACTTGTAGGATCAGGCGCTCCCAAACCAATGGAAGACCACACACGTGCACACACCCAGACATATCGTCTATGAACCTGTTCACAGTTCAGTTGAATCCCAAGTCCATAAAGCTATCAGTGAAAGTTCAGTGAGGTTCATTTGAGATGAGTTTAGATGGAGTTAGTGTGCCCTTCCAGCTCTGGGATCCAAAATAAGTATGCATTATGTTGATCTTTTGACTCTTTGGCACAGTCGTTGCATGGTGACAAATGGTTTGGTGTCATTTCCTGTCTGATTAAGGGAATGTGTATGAGACAGTGCTGGGTGGAGCAGGCCGGTTAGTTTGCCCTAAGATGAGGTCAGACCACTTTAATACAATATAATACAGATATGGAGACTAAAATAGTACATTAGGCAACTTGATCCCTAGGTGTTTTCACGTATGTTATCATTTAAAGACGATATGTCTTTGAAAACATTTTGAATTTTAACAGTGACTATATCATGCTAGAAGAACAGCATTTTACTAAATAACCAACTCCTCCACCTTTCACTGATTCTTTATGCACTTGGGCATCAGTCTTTCCTCAATTTGACACAAAGCTAAATATTTCGTGTCAGACCCAAATAAATTAAACTTGCTCATATCATTAAAGTGATCGCTAAAACGATCCTTACGCTGTTCAGTGCTGAACTGGCAAGCAATTCCAGCTGCAGTGTTGAACCGACTGTACAGTCTTTACAGACTGTAAAGATGCATCTTAATTCTTTCCCCAATTAGTGGAACCACAATAAGGTCAGCACACACAGACAAACACGCAAAACAGCTTCCTGGTGCTGACTGGGCAACCGAACACAATGGAGTGCGTTTACTGTGGAAGTATACTTTCTGACCGAGGGCTGTGACACAGGAAGCACTCACCCCCTGCCACAGGTTCATTGGCAGCCTGTGATTACAGGTCAGAGGTTGTAGTGCATCAAGAAGCCTATTGTAAGTCGTGCTGGACAGTACGGTTTAATGCAGGCTTGTAGCTGATGGCATATCTGATAACACGTAATTACACACATTCCAGATATGGAGACATACAATTATCAGACGTTCTGTCTTGTTCTGTTCTGCCAGCCCTATCAGTATAAAACACAATTATTTTCAAATATTGAGTGAATTTCCAGAAAATATTAAAGCATATACATTTTAAAGCTCATAAATGTATGGCAAAAAAAAGCAGCAGTGCTTGCCAGAAATTGTTAATTAAAAATATAGTAAAAATGTGTTCATCATAACAGGAATGCACATTGGTACCTATATATTTTTTAACTTAAAAAAAGTGTCTTTCATTAAGTGAAATAATGTCAATATACCAATCTGAAATCTGCTTTTTTTGTACTCGCAGAAACCATATATATGTGTGTGTGTGTATAAGTAGTATTTAAATAATGAAACAATATATTGTTTGGCCTTTTCAAGCAACATGCTTGCTCTTAGAATGAAATCCTTCATAGGTTCTAGATCCAGCTTCCTGATGTCGTTCCAGTGCAATGTAAAGGTCACTCTGGAAATGTCATGATCTTTCTGGGGAACTTTCCCTCATATAAGCAGAAGATGGTCACAGGAAGCTCTATAGTATGAACTCATCCACTGTAAACTTTGGATAAAGCTCTCTTTGTATGTGAGCACAACGTCTTTCACTGAAAGGATATGCAAGAAACAGCTGCTGGAAAGATGATTCCAGAACTCTGATGGCCTCTTGAAGGCTTTCTGTTCACTTTCTGTCTCTTTCCACACACACACACTTACAAACCTGTTGATAGTCGCAGCTTACTTGCTCAAGTCTGTCACTCACATAACAAAAGAAAACCCAGTTTTTTAACTCTGTGAATAAGTCTCTGTGCGCTTTATCTTGCCGCTTGGACTTGTCCAAGAGTAGTACGTCGCTTTGGGGTCGTCCTGAAACATGTCAGGACAATATAGCTGTTAGCTACCCCAAACACTGACCTCTTTTCCTGTCACACACTGGCCCCATACTCTTCACACACTCAAAAATAGTGTGTGTTTACACATTGGCAGGCTTTCTGGAATGGGTGATTCCACACCATTGCTGTCCAGCTCAGCTGTTCTGCATGCTTCAGATACATTCATGGTGTGTAGACGTCTAAATATCCCGTAGGCTTCTCCTATCCCTGTGAAAGCATCCCGACTTTGGCATGAAGTGCCCATGACTCAGACTTGTATATTTTCAGCTCTTTGTAAATCCATTGGGTGCATGCCTAGTCTAATGCCAAGGGCACACTTCCTCTCTTCCCCTCCCTGGTTTCCTGTTTGCCAGTGATGTCATTAGGACGTAAAGAGAGGGTTGTTGGGCATCTTTCCTTGACGACAAAGTTCTTCCCACGCCAAGTGAGACCATTAATACTGACCTCAGTCCCTCGCAGTCGAAGCCCGAAACAAAAGAACTGAGGGATTTCCTCTGTATCTTTATCTTTACTACTGACTCAATGTTTTTTTTAAGGCGTGTGGTGTAAGTTAGTCGCTCTTATCAGCGTGTGAGTTTTTATGGTTAATTGGGATTTCCACCACTGAACTGAAATTATACGGCTATAATTCTTGAATTTTAATGGAGTTTGAATTGACATAGCAAATGCGGTCTATACTTGCAATTAGAAATTGAGTTTAAAATTAAAATGAATGGAAATGCAAAAAATTGTGTGGAATAATAAAAGATTCTGAAACCGAAATTCTGAAATATTTTGTAAACAAAAACTTTTATTTTGGATGTGATTACTTGCTTGACAACACTACTTTTTACACTTTCAAGTCTTTTTTAAAGTGTAAAAAACACTGCTGTCAAACTATTAAATATAATGCATGTATATATTTCAGAAAAAATGTTGTTATTAAATTAAGTATTAAATATATTTATTTATTTGAATATAAATAGACATGTAAATATTTTCTAAATATATACAGTATGTGTGTGTATCTATATTAACAATAAATATAAACAGAACACATATTATGCAAACAAAAACTTTTTTTTGTATGCGATTAATCGTTTGACAGCACTAGTAAAAACATTTTAAAAAATTATTGAAGTTTAATTTTCATAATAGACCTTAACCATTATCTATTAAAATGTTAATATCTAAAAAATTTAATTAATACGAATAAGCAATATGCTTTTAATTAATATTCAATTCAAGTTTATTTGTATAGCACTTTTTACGATACAAATCATTGCAAAGCAACTTTAGAGAAAATTAAGTTTCTACAATAATTAGTAGCAGCTTATCAGTGGTGACTGTCAGTTTATGTGCAAATGACAGGAATTTTCAGAAAAATGTATACAAGACGTAGTCAACCAGACGACATATACAATATACATTATTTTACAAGACACATTAATCAAAATGACCATAGAGACTGTTACATTTGTTATAAAAATATAATTTTTACAATTTAAAAAAATATAAAACATTTAGAATATGACTGGTTTATTTTATTATATGTTGTGTTTGTGTCTGTGTGTATTTCAGACTTCTCTCAAACAGATTAAGAAATCATATCAACCCCAAACTTTTAAATAGTAATATAAATGTATAACTTGAAAAAAAAATCTTTCTTCATAAACATACAATTTTATAGACAAGAATAGCAGAAAACTTCATTTCCCAGCTGTTGTGTTTCTCTGAAAAATTAATCAGTCAATTCATTCTACTATCCCAAAAAATAGCATTCAGTTTCCTGTGGTTTGTGGCAACTGTAATTTAAATTCATGAATTTTAAACAAGCCAGTTCTTGTTCAACCCTTTTCATGTACTACAACCATATTATGTGGGTACTGTGATTTGCATTCTGGAAAGAGTTTGGTTCTCAAATAATCTCATATGTTCTCTCTCTCTCTCTCTCTCTCTCTCTCTCCCCTTCCAGGCCTTTTATGTATCGGACCTCTTCAAACCCAAAGCCAAGACTGCCACTCCACCTCCCTCGCCAATCAAGAAAGAGCTCCTCCCCTCTTCTGACATCATAGAGAGGAACAACCATCACAACATGGTGTAGGAGGCAGTGTCCCCATCCCTCACCTCCCCTCGAATCCCCTGAAGAAACCAGAACAGCCACCTGTGACAGAGGAGCTCCGGCTTAGCTGACGTCTCTTCTCTCTCATCTGACAGTAGAATGTAGGGACAGGACAGAGACAATCCTATTGACTCTTAATATAATGACTTCACTATCTTAGAGCCCAGTTCGAAAGGCCAAACAGACACGAAGCTAACAAAAAAGTGATTTCTCCCTCAAAATATGGCGGAGAATGAATCGAGCCCCTTTGACGAAAGTAATACACAGAATGGTTAATGAACGCCGATGAAAGAAAGAGAGTGAATGTGAGGCTGGTCACGTGACCAGCGCTTCTCTCTTGTCTCTGTGGCCTTTCAGCAACAGTATAGGACAACAAATTCCTTATTAATAGGAATGATTAGTTTTACCTGCGATGTAATTAGCACAGATATATTAACAGTATAAAGAAGAATAACTTATAGCACTATATCCAAGTTCATTAAACGTTACCACTCGCTATCTGAGAAGTGTAACTTTGAGAAGCTTTTAGCCATCAAAGCTGATCTTAGCTACCCGAACAGTGGCCTAACTATTGGAGAATGCATTTTAAAGGGTTTTAAATGGCGGGTGGGTTGGGTTTACACGAGTATTTTTTTTAGATGAATAGATTTTTATTTTAGATAATGATTTCACAATGGCCACCACCCATCCCTGCCTGAATTCTGGGGGCGTGGCTGAGCCGTGCCACCTCGCTGTCTTCTGATTGGCCTGGGGGCGGGGTTAGATGTCGGGGAGGCGTGTCTCGTCACCACGGTCATAGGGGTTGACTCCCACTGACCGCACTGTCACATTTTTATTTTTGGAAACCGGGAACGAGCTTCTTCCGCTGGCTGGTTTGACCTCTTTCCCTTCCTACTGCATTATCACTCAACTCTAGTTGTGGGATTTTACCCAGAATGCCACCTGTGCCCAAAGTCCACCTGCCCTGGCATGAGTCAAACTGCCCCAAGAAGGGGACGTGGGGTCCCTCGGCAGGACGCTCTGTCCTGTTTGTGTGTGTTTGTGTGTGTCGCGTGTGTTTCCGCACTTGGTCCTGGTGCAGTGGACCGATACCATGTGAAGAAACTTTAGAAAACTGTGGACTTTTTTTGTTTTTTTTTCTTTTCTTAGCCTCAATGTTCCTATCGTGATGATGTCTACTGTCCCCACTAACAGCTGTACAGTACTGCCTGACTATTACAGAAAACACATCCATACAACACAACCCAAGCTCCAAATGTGTTGCACATCCCTCCCATTGTATAGTCCGTCCTATCATTTCAACAAACCGTTTTATTTCTCTTTCAGAAGTATATAAATAATGTATAGATCACTAAAATTAACTATGTAAGATATTATTTCTCAACATGTTTAGATATATCCACTATGAATCTAAAAAGCAATGTGTCATGACCTGTGTTATTTACAAAGTGCTGCTTTTATGAGCATTGATTGACCGGTTTTTGTATTTAGGTAACTAAAATATTGTAGATTTGTGATAGTATGTTTTTAATAAGCGTTGAATAAAACACATACAATTGTAATACTATTAGTATTTTTGTATTGTCTCATTTTGTACAAAAGAAATAATGGCAAAATGTGTTTTTGTTTTTTTCTGCTAAATGTACTTAGCTCTAATACATGTGCTTTTAAATAAAAGCTTGTTATAAACAACAAAAACGTTTGGCTTCTTAATGAATTTTTGTTTTGAATTTTTATTGTGTGAAATTGAAATTGTCGTAGTGTTCAGCGAGTTAAAAAATATTGAATGTGCTATTTTGCATGTCACTTGTACAATTTCTATTTTAATCTATTTTAAAGTGTCATTTAAACAAAACTCTAGCCTTCAGTGTCACATGATCCTTCAGAAATCATTCTAATATGAGTTTTATTTTTTTTTAAAGAATTGCAACTTTTTATCTAACAATTTTGACTTTTTTTCGCAATTGTGAGTTTGCATCTTGCTATTTAGTTTTTTTTTTTTCTCAGTTAAAAACTTGCAACAGACAGATTTTCTCTGAATTACTTATTTTTTATCTCTCTCAGTTATAAAATCCAGTTTATATCTCTCAATTTTGGCAATTGAGAGTTTATATTTCACTATTCTGAGATGAAAAGACGCAGTTAAATTTTTAATATTTTTTTTATTCGGTGGCGGAAACGCGCTTCCAAAGTAGTATAAAAAAATTGTAACATTATACATGTCTTTGCAGTCATTTTAGACCAATTTAATGAATCTCTGCTGGATAAAAACGACTTTTAAAAAAAGTCTTACTAACCTTTTAATGTCCTTTCACAGTACATTTGTTATTATGGGTACACTGTATTACCGTAAATGTGAAATTGTTCTAATGTTCGATGAGTAAACTGCATTTAAAAAAGTTTCAAATAGAACATTTTTATGTTCCATTTTACTTGTTACTCAAGTACCCGTTATAAAAAAGTTTGAAGAAGAAGCCAAATGAATTGTCTTGGAGTGAAATAATACGTTTTTAATACAGTCAGCATGTTTCAATCAGGGCCGGGCGTTCTTGTTTTCCTAGGACCAAAACTGTGACTTCATATTTTGGCGTAGATCATCATTTCTAATGTTGACGGTGGCACACTCTCATATTCTCCACTGTTAAGCCTTGAAACATCAACGTATAGCTGAAACATCTCTACAAATTACTGTAAAATGCAACTAAACCAATCTAATTGAACAGATTAATAAGGGAAAATGATGGCGGTAAAGGTCGGTGCATTGAACTGTGGGTATGTTACATCAGTGGGTTGGGTCCTGGCCAGGTTTGTGAGGTCTGATGGATCGCAGCGATGGCATTGAAAGCTGTTCTGGTTCTGTGGTCATGTTTGGCTGTGGGATGAGAGCTGGGGAGCACTGAAGAAAACCAGTGAAGTTGTGTTACTCTTACTGCCATGAGCCTCGGCACGCCTGGGGTTTTGGACTTTGTATTACACTGGTTTTGCACTGACATCTACAGTAAGCCACCAAAATAGTCCTGCCTCAGGTTGGAACTTAATTAACCTGAATTTTTTATGTGTTTGTATAAGGCAGATTATGCTAAATGTTGATTGCAATCAACTGCCGTGATCCTGCAGATGATTAAATGTAACTTCCTTTTCATGCATACTGCCGATAATCTGAACACACTTCAAATGCATTAATAGGTCATGTAAATGTTTTTTGTGAATGAACTTCAGTGCAAAAATTCAAGAACTATTGTGTAGCCAAAAGCAGCAGTTACACATTACTTTCTGATATACATGTAAAAAGAATGTATTTAAATGTCCAATCTTTTGATATATATATATATATATATATATATATATATACAAATAAGTTAATAAAATGCTATATCTTTGTAAATGACATCAGTGAGTGGTTAAGCCATTGGACATCATACTTTAAATTATCAGACAGTGTCCCATTTTTTCTATATCCACACTAATACCATATTAAAGATGATATTCAGTAATATGTATAAGTATTGATTCAATGTTACGGTATTATCTGAGTGAAAAGTAGGGTAATATAATTGTATTTTTCCAATGTTATAATTGTCCATGGCCCCCTCCCTGTACACTTAGTGAATGGGTTTCTCCTGGGGATTTTCAAGCTGTACGTATCCTAGCCAGATTTACTCCAGGTACAAGAAGAGCACTGTGACCCACAGAGGAGCGGCCCAGCAGCAGCTGCTGTGGCAGGGACGGGGATCAGGCTGAGAAGAGGGTGGGCACAGCAGGAAGGATGTCCAGGGGCTCTGATGGTCTTTCACTCAACGGCCCGCGTGAGGAGGGGCGACAGGGCTGGGCTCCGCTCTCCACTTCCTTTAGGGAAATAGAGCACATTCCTCAATCCAACCTAGAAATGCACAAAAAATAATAACAAAGAGGAAAGGAAGAGAGAAAGGGAGGTGGATGTCATCTGCACAACCACTCAAACATTGTCAAAGTTGCATGCAAGGGTTAAATGTGATGGTACATAACAAGCAGTTATATATATATATATATATATATATATATATATATATATATATATATATATATATATATATTTGTACTTGGTTATAATTTATTTTTATTTCAGTTTTAGTCATTTTATGATGTTTTGGGATGTTTTACTTTTTAAATTTACCTGAAAAGCTTATAATAGTCTGATTAATGGCATGATCCATTGTGACAACTTACCCCATAGTGTTAATGTGTGCTCAATGAACTGTATTGTTTTTTCTGTATTTTTTTGTTCCTGACAATAAAAGTGAAATATTATGTTTGCATACACACACCTTTATGAGTATATACAGGCTGAAACTAACTTTCAGAAATAAAGCTACTCAGAAAAACATTCACAGGAGTAAGAAATGTGACAGCCCTAGTCTCCCCCCAAAAAGATGAAAGGGTTTTCATGGTGAAAGAAATGAGTTATCGGTGTTTGACGCACAGCACAATTTTCATGGTAAATCCATTATGTGTGGTGGCAACATTTCCAGACACTAATCCACACACATCAGCATTTACGGTAGTTTTTTTTTTTTTTTTTTTTGCCTTTTCTCTTTTTCTGAAGGCACATGTGTAGGTGGGTCTCACAGGAATTAATCAAACTCTGATTTCTGAGGGATTATCCTGCAGCTCAATTGAATTTTCTCCGATTTACAGTATTAAAACAATATCCCAGAATTTCCGGTTGGCTTTAAACATAATAAGAAAGCCATCCAAAGAACATCCTCTTAATTGTCAAAGACAGGATTGGCCCACTTTAGGCTGCTCTCATTTTTGTCATTCATTGCTATGTCGAGTCTTGCTGGGAAATTTTACTTTATCATATTTACTTAAAAAAAAAAAAAAAAGGATGCAGATAATGAGGATCACATTGCTCATGTACGAGTTATTTTGTAATTAAAGTTAGCATGTTTTGTTTTGATTTAATTAAAGTTGGTTTACACAGTTCATCATATGAGCCGAAAACACTCCAAATGGTTTTCTGACTAATGCAAACATAGAATCAAACGTAGAATGCTTTGAATCCAGTTGCCCCATCTCCCAGGGTCCGACAGGGTCATCAATCGTTCAGTTTAGCTTTGTGTTTCACTAACTACTCAAGTGCATCACGCAACAGCATGTTTCTGTGCAGCTTGATTACTACATTTGAAAACATCCTGTTATCATCCAGTCCGTGAGTAAACCTTGTTTGAATTTGTGGAGCTGATTTCCCAAACTCTATGCCATAGAACATCTGCACATGGGTCATTATTGTGCAAGAGTAGACACTGGAGGTCTAAATGCTGGAGTCGGAATAAAACCACACAGAAATATGGGAGAGCTGGGATCATTATTTCCCCTAAAAAAAAAAAAAAAATAGATGTATCCTCAGATTATGAAAGACATGCTTTAATAGTGACACGTATGGCAAATCAACAATACATATTTAAACCCGAAACTGACTTCAGATTTGTGACCAGTTTTCAGTCGACTGGCTTTTAGTGGTCTCGCTGTTTACGCCCCACCATTAGCGATGACAAGATTTACTATAACTCTCTGGATATTATTGCCAATGGCATAACAATGACGTTAGTTCTCCTCTGATAAATGTAAACTGAGTTCAATTAGTTGCAGTTGTTGTGTGTTGGTGTCTCCCGTGGTTCTGCGCCGCAGGCTCCGGCTCCACATGAGGACTGCAGTCTGAGGCTTTGAAGGCAGGTTTTCCTGTTCTGTCTGGGGTTTATCTGATCATTAGATGGACGCAGCATGCATGAAGACGCTCTCACATACCTGAGGCCGATACAGAGACAGATACTGCAGGGAACTCTCAGCTGAAGTCCTTCTCTGTTTGATTAAAGCCAGAAAAGTGAAAACGGAAACTGTAGATAAGAATGGAAGGGAATGTTCATCTGATTTAAATGTCAGTCTGTGCATCACACAAAGGCTTCAGAGGACTCAATATAGAGCATGTAATGTATCGTATGGACCACTTTTATTTGAACTTTTATGGTACTTTTGTGTTCTTTCGCTATTAAAAAGAGTGTGCAGAATATTCTTCAAAAAAATAATTTACCACTATATATCTTATGGCATGGGTACGCAAACCTGCTCAGCTCCAACCCCAGTCAAACACACCTGAACTGGCTAATCAAAGTGTTTCAGGGTCACTTGAAAAGTACAGCTGTGTCTGTAAAAAGTAGCTACCCCATCTTATAATTATGACTTTATTTTCATAATTGCATAATTGTCTCGTAATTACATTTTATAAAAAATGTTTTTATTAATTGTGATGATCTATCTTTAAACTTTAAATAATAAAGATCCTGTTGCACATAATAGTGAATTTATTTTTAATAATGTATTTTTTTTCAGTATTGCAGCTTGATTTCATATTTCTTTGACTTTTTGTCAATTTTGTATTTATTTTTTCTGAATTGTAACTTTATATCTCAAAATTGCAACTTTATTTTTCAGAAATGTGACTATTTCTCATACTAGCAAGTTTATTTTTCATAATTTCATTTTATCATTTTGCAGCTTTATATCTCATTATTATGATTTTATTTGTCACAATTTTGATTACATTTTTCTTAATTGGGACTTTATACCTCAACTCCATCTTTATTTTTCTAGATTGCAACTGTATTTTTATTGACTATTTCTCATAATTGTGTCTTTGATTTCCTAATTAGAATTTATTTTATTTTTCTTAATTGTAAAATACATTTATTTGTATTTATTTCTTTATACATTTCCCTTTGTCTCAATTTTCAAACTTGATTTGCCAACTTTATACAGCTTTATAATTTTTTTTTTTAATTGTTTTTTTTGTACAGCTTTTAAATCACAACTTTGCTTGTCTTAATATTTAAAATTTTATTTAATTTTTAATTGTGACTGCATATTTCTTTTAAGAATTTTAATCTTATAGCTCATAATTACTTTTATAATTTATAATATTTTTTCATAATTGCAACTTTATTATTCTCCTTAATTTTTATCTTATAATAATAATAATAATAAATGCCTATGTCTATGGAACATATGTTTTTACTAAAAATTTTATTTCTATATATTTTTTATAATTTCATATGTACGTTCAATAAATGTTCATATACAATAAGTGATCCTAAGTTGCTCCTTTACAATATGTTACATTGGTGTTGCAGCTTTATGCTTTTATAGTGTAACTTATATAGTATAAGTAGGCCTATATATAACTTTACATAGTATAACTATATTTTATATAGTGTAACTATATGTGACAGTGGTAACATAATATGAATTATTTTTACATACACTCAAAATTCACAAAATACACAAGAGTGGATTAAAAAAAAAAAAAAAAAATATATATATATATATATATATATATATATATATATATATATATATATATATATATATATTATTAGTAGTAGTAGGCCTATTAGTTTATTTTAGGAGAACTTTCCCTTTAAATCTCTTGAGCTCTGAAAGAGTAACCTATGAGCAGCAAGGTTTAATCTTAGGCCTAACTCTAAATCTAAAGTCTGGATAAATGATAGGAATACATAAGGATGCTCCAGGAGCGAAATGAAGGTAAGCATTATGTAATATTATGATACATTCTAAACACGACAAACAACAACAAATGCTGGAGCTTGCTAATGCTAACAATCAATAAAGCCACGCGACCTTTTCTCTGCAACTGGAAAAGATATACGTTACGCGGCTTATGTTTGATAACCATTGCCAACTTGAAATAAGCTAATGTCTCATTAACGGACAGTTTATTATAACTGTTTTTCAAACTTCTTTGAGCCTTGAAAGCCATTAGTTTAAATGAGTCAAGCATGTGGTTTGTCTTAGCCTGGGCCTTTTTAAATATTTCAGAATTTGTTTCTGTGTTGCAAGAAATTTTGCCCGTGCTCAGCTGTTTTCGATATATTTTCAGCTTGCTTTGTTTGTTGCAAAATGCCATTCAGGAGATGTTGCTGCTTTGTGAGGAATGAAATGGGCTTTATCCAGCTGGTCAAGAGTCCTCATTCATGCTACATTAGTGTTATAGTCATTAGTGAGGAGCTCCAAATCCATCTCTGTACTGGGTCTGTTACTGTCATGGACCCAACATGTGTCGTCTTCCAGTAATGAGATGAAGCATGTTTGGAATCTGTGACTAATGATGGTGTAAAGATGAGTCTTTGCGTGATGTGCACAACTTAACACACATAAATACTGTACACACTGGTGGACACCTGTGTCCTGTCTCATGTAGTCAGAATCACACAGAAATGATCTGGAACACATCAGCGGCAGACGATTAGGGAGGTTCTCTAGCTCTCCCCTGTCTCGTTTGCCTTTTTCCCGAAACAGCATATTTCAATGTCAAAAAAGACAAATGGTCTGTTTGGGTATATCTAGCTGTCACTAGTAAAATTACATCAAGGTGAGGTCATATATAACGGTGTGCCAGATAAGAACGTTATAAATTCTTGTGTTCATGTTCACTATGTGGTTCAGAAGTCTGAGACCAGCATTATTTTTTTCTTATTCTTTTACATATTAGTGTTTAATTTGGTATATCAACAAATTTGGTCCTGTTATAGAACCAAATCTGCAAAAATATTAAATAAATGAGTAAATGATTGATAGATAGATAGATAGATAGATAGATAGGCTTGTACTGCACAAAGTTAATAAATACATAGTCAAATGGGGAAAATGTATTTAATTTTTAAAAATTGTATTCAACAATTATGCACTTAGTGAAAAAAGTGAATTTAATACATTATTATTATTATTATTATTAGTGATTTCAATGACTTGATGTATGCGTTTATTTAATCATATATGCATGTGTCCTAAAGATATTTTTTCTTATTTAAATGAACATTTAAATGTAATCACTTTATTAAAAAAAATTATATAATATAATTTTTTTAATATTTATTTATTTTTCATTATGAATCTCTGAATCCACAGTATTTTAATGAACAAATAAATACATTAATAAGATACATTTATGAATAAATCAAAATGAAAATACAATTGTATCATGTATTTATTAATTGTATTTATGCATTTATCATTTATTTGGATAGTAAATCTATGTAATAGTCATTTATTTATGTGTTTTTGAAGTGTTGGTCCTCTATATTAGCATGTCCTTATTAGCATTGTCCCTGTATAACTTATTTTATTTTTCAAATTGCATTTATATGCCATTTCTTTATTTTAGTAAATATTTAATTGCAATTAAATTAATTTAAACTATGTATTTAATTTGCATTATAAATGAGAACATTTGATAAATAAACTCTAAGTGGGGCAACTATATTTTAATTTTCACAAATTTATTTAGTAAATATGCATTAACTCAAAATTTTTATAATAGATTTTCAATGTAATAAAATTAAATGTATTTATTTATAACTAATCTTTTATTTAGGTGTGCTACTGATATTTCCTGATTTAAACGAACATTTAATTTAAGTGTAATAACTTTTTACAAATATTTAATTACAATTATTACATTACATTATTACATTACGAATATCTGAATCCAGAGTATGTGCATGTTAGTATGTGCATGGTGAGTAACTGCTCCCAGCATTAGCCTGAACACAGTGAACACATGTCGATGGTATTAGAGGTCAGATGGCATCAGAGGAACTGAACTCCTCACTGACACTCACATTCACGCTCTTCCCTCCTTCCTCGTCTGCTGTTATCCTGTCACTCCTCGTTTGCTCTTTCTCTCGCCCTCTGAGACCTTCTGGCCTCTCTCTTGCACATTATCTCTTGTGAAGTCACTCCCCAGATTTATCTGTCAGTCACCTTTTTCATCATCATACTCTCTTCCACAGTAAAAAACAGAGCTTGTGAACCTGTAAAAAAACAGCACGATTTCTGGTATTTTTATTATGTAGATTCAAATTAATTGAATTGTCCCCAACTCAACAGAGTGGATTCTCAAGCCTTTCCTTTTAATACTTCTATTTTGCATTTTTTATTTTATTATTAACACAACACTTTCATTATAAATAATATCTCAGCTTCACTTGAGTAAAAAAGCTTTTCTGTCTTCATATCAATTAAGCAAAACTTCAATTCCCATGAATTATTGTGCTATTATGTAAACACAGATAACTGCTTCTCGTCATTACGCTGCTGGTAATGTATGAACACATACAGTAGAGCCTTTCCACATACAGACCAGATTCATTACAAAAGTGTTAATGTTTTGCTTTGGGATGTTGCCAAACAGATTGATGATGGTTACCCTTTGAATCCTGATTTATTAATGTGCTGTGTGCTTTTTATCTGAAACTTCTGAGTAGGTAGTTTCTCACGTACAGTAGATAAAGTTTAAACCTGCGATTTACTACTAAGCAAGCTCACTCTCCCACACTGGCGTCAGATATGTTTTCTTTCACAAAATGCACAGACAAATCTGCAATGATTTTAGCATATAAGCTGTTGCTGGTTATGGGGGAACTCGTCATTTTATCTGGTCATGTCTAGTTAGGACGCTGTCAGAACCAGTGTATGTTTTGTTTCCTCTGTATCTTGGTTATCTACAACACCGTCCAGCTGATGTAATGGTTCAGTGAAGAGCTATCAATCTGAAATTCTGAAGGTTTACTGGTGATTATTCTCTATTTCTCTTTCTGGTCCAAGCTGGCCAAAGTTGATCTCATTGTTCTGGCTGGATGTAGACGTGAATAAATCAGACACATGCCATTTTGAATGAAAAGAGCTGGTGAACGGCTAAATATTCTGTCAAAACATTTTCAGCGAGGAACATCTGCTGGATACAATGGTTTTGATTCTGGGGTTCATGTTGTTGAGCAAGACGATGGATTGAAACGGATCAGTTACGGCAGATCCGTTTACAGGAACCGGAGTCCCACTAGACCAAAACCATCCCATCATTCCTGAAAATTATTTGAAAGTGTGTGTGTGTGTGTTCATTTGTAGTGCAGATCCATTACAGAGTGCTGCAAATGTTATTTTCTATGGCCACAAAGCAATGAAAATTGCTGAGTCATCTGGCGTTGTTCACTATTCAACACAGAAGTATGTCAGCCAGTTACCAGATGTGCACAAAGGTGCAAGTCACTGACTGAATCGCAATTCACTTATCCATTAAATAGTGTTAATATTTAAATGAGTATTAATGAGTAATACTACGGTAAGTACTAAGACTGGGACTAGTGTGTCTCAGATTTAATGTGACCCTAAACAACAAAACCTGTCGTAAGGGACAATTTTTGGAAATTGATATTTATTCATAATCTGAATAAATCATCTGAAAAAAATAAGCTCTCCGTTTTATGTATGGTTTGTTAGGATAGGACAATATTTGTCTGAAATAAAACTATTTGAAAATCTGGAATCTGAGGGTGCGAGGAAATCAAAATATTAAGAAAATCGCCTTTAAAGTTGTCCAAATGAAATCCTTAGCAATGCGTATTACTAATCTAAAAATAAGTTTTGATACATGTACGGTAGGAAATTTACAAAATAGCTTCATGGAACGAGATTTTACTTTAATATTCTAGTGATTTCTGCCATTAAAAAAATAAATAAAATAAGGTTAATTTTGACCGTGTATTTTTGGCTATTGCTACAAATATACCCTGCTACTTAAGACTGGTTTTGTTAAAAATAGCCACTCAAGATGCCAAATTGATACTTTCTCATCTGATTTGTGTAATTATGTGTCTTAAATATCTGATCCTGATTGGTCAGTTGCAGTGTTCAGCAGTTATTTCTGAATAATTACTTTCTCTAAATTTCAACTAATTTGAAATCTACTTTCTTAAATTAAACTTTAATTGTATGTCATAGCAGTGTTTTTTTTTTTTTTTAAATATGCCATTATTGTAATTATAAATCATTTAAATTCATCAAATTTTTTTAGATTTCAGTTATAAGTTTAAAGGTCCCATTTTACGCGCTTTTTTGAAGCTTTGATTTTGTTTACAGTGTGCAATATAACATGTGTTCATGTTTCGCGTGTAAAAATTTTTTCACACAATTCACCTATCTGTATACTGCTGTTTTCACTGTCATAAAAACGGGCTGATGACTTCCTTGTTATATAAAGTCCCTCCTTCAGAAATACGTAACAAATTTTGATTGGGCCAGCGGTTCCTGTGTTGTGATTTGACAGCAAGTGAGCGCGCGCTGCCCTCGTGGAAATGTGATTGTTGGCTAGTTTTTTGAGAAGCTTGGGCAGGAGCATGTGCTTGAGCGTTTTTACTGACATGAAAATCACATTCGCTTTTTTTTGCACAGCCCTAACATCTAGTTAACAAAGCTAAACAGCATTGCCCTTTGCGTAATAAGTTACAGAAACTGTTAAACCTACCAACTTAAATAATAAAATACACTTACCGGATGTGGTCCATAAACAACGCCTTCTCCAGACAAAGAGGGAACTGCTCCATCTTTCAAGAATAATCTTTGTGCGAATCCGGCATTAAACTGATTGAGAGAAAGTTGTCCTCAGCAAGCTGTCCTCAGCTAAATGTGCTGCACATAGTTTTACATGTGGATTATAATTTTCGGGAACCGAGTTAAACCTAAATTGTAACCATTAATCTCCAAGTACAGCATCCCTGGGAAGCCCAAACAAAGATGATTGGACTCAGAGATGAAAATAACAGCGTTCCGACGACATGGCGACAAACACAAACACAACTCTTCCTCTTCTCCGTCGGAGCGCAACAAGGCCACACCCCCTTTTTTGTGTATTCCTGTGGGCGGAGGTTAGTCAAAAAACAGTTTTAGTGATGTCATTATTGCAGGAACTAGAGGGCTGTAGTCCAAACGGGACATTTTTTTGTAGGCGAATTCTGTTAAATAAAATATCTCGCTTGGCATTGAACTTTGAGCTTTAGAATTTTACAGATATTATTTATACTCTGACAACAATATAACACACTTACTAAAGTTTAAAACATGGGATCACGAAGAACGGGACCTTTAAGTAATGTTGTTATGTGCTTCAGTCACTTTTTTTATATTTTGCTTTATTAGTTTTAGTCATTGATTGTAGTAATTTGTTAACTAACAAATTATGAAAATAATTGAAATCTTGCCTCGTGAAGTAACTGAAATAAGGATTTCATCTAATTTATTTCAATTACTGAAGTAAGTTACAGTTTTAATTAACATTAATAACACTGGTTTCGGTGTGCTACCTCCATTTAAATTTAGTTCCAATTCAGAAATGTAATTTGAATTTTCAAAGCATTCTCAATTAAATTTCCAAACCCGTTGCTATAGCTTTTTAATTTCAACTGATATTTTGTCCTATTCATTCAACTGAACTGAGGGTGGATCTTGCTGTACATAATACTATTAAACACAGCTAATTCTTTCCACTCATGTTTAGTAGCTTCTCAGAGTAAATTAGTAGAAATTAGACCCCGTGTCAGATTTCAGTTTAGCCACATTAGTTGTATACTTGTCCTGTTGTGACTACGTTTACTTGATATTGTGGTAGTGCCATCAGGCCTGTCTCTGTGATAGTGAGTGAGTCATTGTGGACTGTGGAGGGTCGCTTATACTCTTCACACTAAATTTCACGGCTGTTTTCGGGGTGGCCCCGAACAAAACACGTTTTCTGCTTGCAAAATTTCCCAGCAGTCCCTCTGCTTCAGCTCAGAATAGAGGTGAAAAGTCACCCTGGTTTGACAAGGCTATTCTCCCGTCTTCCCACACACTGATTTGGGCCTCACACAAATAAGAACAATTTCCAAAGTGAAAAACAGAAAATGATATGACTTGTCACTTGATTCCTTTTTTGAGGTCCATTTAGGGTAAATAGAAAGATGGAGGAAGTTCTCATGAACTCTGAAAAAACTCTTGGGCTGGGTTCAAAATCACATTATTGGATCTCCTGCTGCTAGATTATCCTAATACATGATAATGACTGCATACACTCAAGACCACACAAGTCGAATATTTGCTTGAATGTTTAGACATATTGCAGCCCCTGAACTTTAAAGTACTTGTTCAGAATCATCTCCAGTAAACAACAAACTTGAATCTTGTGTTGCGAACTTGACCTTTACTGCATTTGTCACCATTAACAGCTGCACTCATCAACAGAGGAGGAAGTCATCCAAGGTTGACAAAAAAATAAAAGCACAATTGTTTTATCTGACCACTACTAGACCAGCACCAACCCAGAGTTTCTCAGAAGACCTGATCCGTTTCTTTGTGTGAGCCTGGGATTTGTCCCAGTTCTTGCGTCACACACTGGGAGCTGTGGACAAGTGATACTCATAGGACGGCTTTATGATGTAGTCTTCTGTGTGTCAGAGTTTGATTGGGAAGTCTGGTCTCAAATGGACGTCACGTTTCTCAAGCTCGCGTCTACAAACATCTGCTTCTCATCTCATTGTCATCTCACTCACGCAAGTAAGAGTCCGGTCCTTCTTCTAACCTCAGTGCTCTCGTATCCAACTGAACGTTTGTTAACCTCATTCCTCGTGATTCATAAGAAAGACATGTCCCATTAGCAGTGCTTTTACTCAGTGTTTTGTTTTAGTCATAGTTCCTCACAGACATTTCCTTGAGATTGGAGAAATTTCATTGTAAAATAAAATTGCAGTGTTCCTTTGTCAGTCAGCATTTAAATCAATATTTTCATTCATTGACAGTTTAAATCTGCACATCAGATTTAAATCCAAATTTCTAATTTGTTCTCTGACTCACTCAGAGAAGCCATACTTCTGCCAGGCACTCCACATGGCAGGCTTCAGAGTTTAGACACGGTTGTGCGATGCCAAAAGTCAGGGGTCGGGGCGTAGGTCGAAAGTCCCCAGGTTACAGGGGGATATGGAGGATGAAAGACAGACGGTGCTTTACTGTCGTCTCCACAGCTGTCATATATCTATGTGTAAAAGGAACGCGCTTTCACTTTTCATCTCTCTTTCTGTTTTTCAGCAGAGAGGTCATGTGGTGTCCATATGGAATTGTTAGAAATGTGTTAACTTAATAGTGTAGTTTAGGTTCTGAATCATCTCAGAACGCCACCGTTCCCATTGAGATCCTACCGTACCAATGAGGTCATCTGTTTCTGATGGTCTCAAACGTCTGATGTCACTTCCAACATTAATACTTTGGAATGTTGTGCAATAATGCATGTTTTCACTGCCTGAGGGAACATGCAGTACTTGTGCTTTGCCCCACAGCCATAGAAACATCTGCAGTTTTACATTCTTGTGGACATATGGCACTAGGACACATGCTACTCCCAGATGTGAAATCTTCACACTATACTATGCTGTTTACCAAACTCTGAGGCACAATTTCTCTGTTATACAAGATCTCTAGTAATTCAATCAATCAGACGACACCTTTGAAACTCCTAAAGTTTTATACATTTTGTGTGCCTTATGCAAATCAGACATTCAGCCAACGGCCCATTTGCATGATGTCTGAAGCTAAGGCTACTCTGGCCCTTGAGATGCACTTTCCCTCAAAATTCAGCTCCAACCCTGATGCAACTTGCCTGCCTGTAGCTTTCTAGTAATCCTCAAGACTTGATTAGCTTGGTCAGAGTTGCCCGGCCCTGATCCAGGGTGTTTCAAATAGAGTCCACGACCCTATACTACCAAAAAAAAGTAAACGGTCCTCTTCAGTTTCAGACCTGGAAGCCCAATGTCCTGCAGTACCTATCCCAGTTTAAAATGAATGCCTGTAATTAGCAAATTATTCTAAACCTCTTGATTAATGGTTTGGGGTGTGTTTGGTTAGGGTTAGAGCTAAACTCAGCAGGACAATGATCCTGCAGGACTGGAGTTGAAGAGTACAGTGATCGTGTCAGATGATAACTCATTGCACATTGATATACAGTTGCTCTAAAACACATATGGGAAAGTAAAAAAGAGGGAAGTATTATATTCGTGAATGCCAGCACTTGGACGTTGTACTGTAGGTCAAATGACAATTTCAACATGGCAGATGTTCACATGTATGATCACAGGCAACACGTTATCTGGTAGTGTGTGGATTCAGACACAGCTTTTGCCTTAATTCAGAATCTATTGGTTTATAATTTGAAACAAATTGTTTTGCTTAAGAAGGGTATTTGTGCTATCCTTTAAATAAAATGAAATATTGTACCAAGTGTAATTTTTTTTTTTTTTTTTTTGTGCTAGTGTCCAAAAAAAATATAATTACTTTAAACACCTGCCCCAAAATATAGTTTACATGCCAAAGATTTGAGATCTGAGATCTGATTTGAGAGGTTTGAGATTATGGTCGACGCTTTATATTGTGCTTTTAATGTGGTTGCGCAAAGGTTGATTCCTATACGGTGGGGTCTACTTTTCCTTTGCTTTCTACTATTTTCTCTATCACTTTAAATTACTTTCAGCATCCGGACTGCTAAGATGGAGATGATTTAAAGGTATGGTAGTGGGATCAATTGGTATTTCTCAATCTATTGCTCTTCTTTCTGGATGGATGTTATATTTTTAGCATAAGTGTCTAGAAAGTAATTGGGTGTGTTTGATGAATTTTTCTTTTTTTGTCTTATGGATTTGGGAGTTTTCGTGGGGGTGGGCGGGGTTTGACGTCTGTGTCTACATTGTACATGTGTGTTTGGTTGTGTTTGAATTTAGGTGCCGTCTGGAAGGGGCATGGTCACGCCTGACACTTGTTGGATGCAGGGTTAAATACAGTAAATAATGTTCGTAGGGTAGCATTGTTTTGAACGATCATCTTCAGCATTTGTTGGCCTACTGTATGTTATGCTGAGTGTCCTGACCGGCCCTAAACCATTTCCTTATTTATGACATACTTATGTTGGTTCTTTTTGCATTAAAATAAATGTTTTGCAAGAAATTGGTGTGTCTGGTCTCCTATTTGTTGCATGTGCCTTCATTGATGTTTCTGTATAGAATGTGTGATTATGTTCAGTTCAAGCTGGTAATGGATATGAGCAGGTTCCTCATGTTAGCATGGCAGTTTGGACTGCAGTTTTACTTTCTGGAGTGCTCATTTAGACAAATTTCCAAAGCCTTGTCTTTTGATTCAATCACACTCTTAACTGAGTGATGTTTTTCCACATTAAGTATGCTTGCTGGACATCTCTACCTCCCACTGAGGCTGGACACAGGGGTCATTTACTCCACCAGCCTGCCTGAAAGACCCATCACCACCTCAAGCAGAACTAAAGACAGAGCCAAATATAGACAGCAGTGTGTGTGTGTGTGTGCATTAGGGTATTTAATGTGTATTCCTGTCCATGTATGGGAGGAAGAATGAAGGACA
This sequence comes from Carassius gibelio, assembly GCF_023724105.1. Lineage (NCBI taxonomy): Eukaryota > Metazoa > Chordata > Actinopteri > Cypriniformes > Cyprinidae > Carassius > Carassius gibelio. The sequence goes on from NC_068415.1 coordinate 19,815,537, forward strand.
TAGAAAGAGTAAGAGACATAACAGGCTTTGTGGAGATCTGTTTGCACTTGGTAGTTTAAAAATCCGGTCAGAAACTCAAATTGAGAGACGATTTGAATATTTATGTAAAATGGGGCCCAAATGTTCACCAATGAAAATGCTTTTATTTCAATTTGTCATTTCAGTTTTTTCAACTTTAAGATTTGTGTATTCCAGGTTTAAATAGGATTTGTAATTTTTTTTTTCTTCCCCACTGTGGACCTCTGGATCTTCAATTAAGGAGTGAATTTGAACTGAATTGGTGCCAGTTAATGCATTTTGGGAAATGAAGCAGTATTCTTCCACCTTGGGGTCTAGTCATATTTTTATTGATGCTTTTTGAGAATGGCTTACTCTTGCTTGGAACAAAACAGACCAATATTAGAATTGTCTTTAAATTCTCAGACTTGTGCCTGAGTCACTGTGCCAGTGATACCACTACACAATATATCTAGATCTAAAGTCTGGAGAATTTGCCTACTTGCATCAATATTTCATATATTCATATCGCCCAGCCTTACAATTTGCTTGTATGATGACTTGTAAAAGTGGTCAAAAATAATGTGTTTCAAGCATTGTTATCTGTAAGGCCTACAGTATAAAACATTCAAAGTTAAAAGTTCCTATCTACCATTGAATTTCAGTTAATTTAATTTATGTTGCTTTATGTCCTGTCCTCAATTAAAACAAAAAATTCTAATTTCGGAATCAAACTCAAATTCTGAATGATTCCCAAACCTAACTGAACATAACTCTCTCTCTGTGTGTGTGTGTGTGTGTGTGTGTGTGTAGAAATTAAGGCACCATAATCTATGACAACATTAGTTGCAGAGATCTTAATCTATCTCATTATATATATATATATATATATATATATATATATATATATATATATATATATATATATATAATTTTTTCTTTTTTAATATTTTTTTTATACAGATAGTTCTGGTCCTTGATTCTGATTCTGTTTGAAGCTGTGATAAATTACACTAGAGACATACAACTTTGTTTACTTCTGTGTATTTTCTCGGCAACCACTTTTTTGTAACCACAATTGTTTCTGAGAAACGACATTGTTTTGTGGAAGAAAACTGTTTTTATTTATATCATTACATTTTGTTTGCTCTGTTTCATTCTGTGAAACCTTACTACGTATATGGAATAATTGCTTCGTGTCGTGCCTAACAATGCCACTTAGCTGTTATAAATTCACTGTAAACCACGGCTTCTTGAGGCTTATTGCTTATATATACTGTGTGTGTGTGTGTCTATAGTCTTTATATATACTTCTCAATAACCAATGCTAAATCTGAGATTTGTGGTTCTGGGAGATTGTGTAAGGATTTTCACATAGGTATATCTTCATGTAATGTCCGTTTTAACATTACACAATTGCTGTTAAGCTATCCTAGCCATAATTGTGGTTCCTGAAAGACAAACCACTGTTTACAGGCAGAATACTTTAGCCTCCATAAACAACGGTGTTGAAATCTTTGGTTGGACTTTAGTTGCTTTTAGTAATTCCTGTGTGTGAGAGATGTTTGGAGTGCGGCTAACGTCCATGTGAAAATAAATTCTGTTGTTGTTGTGTAAGACTGTGTGTGTAGGGGTCCCATATTGTGAGGTTGAATGTTCTCAAGGCCAAGTGGTTTTACAGCACACACAGTTTCTTCTAAATGAGTCCATTTCCTCCAGCTTTCACTGAGACACTGTAACCTCCAACTGCACGGATCTCTACCACATTTCTTCTATTGGCTCTCCGGCTCTTAAACCACATCCACACTGGAGCCAAAAGAATGCTAATTGCCTTGTCTGGCTTTTTTAACAGTTAGTCTAACCTATAGTAGCTATATAAGCCCTCCTTAGGTGTAGTAAATGGGTCAGTTATGTTATGTTTTAGTTGTATTTTTATATAGATGGATAGATCTATATGAGAGTATTAAGAGCTGTTTAATGTGCTTTGGCTGACATTATCCTGAACCTTTGCTCCTCCCAATTTTCCAGTATTATGCAGTATGTTAATTGAAGGGTCAGTGCCACTTGAGTACTGTATGTGACTTGCTCTTTTTTGGTATCATTATAGCATTTTTAAAAGCATGTGAATGTCCACTTGTGTTTGGAGTGGGTTTATAGAAGCTAATATAATTCCCCCAGCTCACCTGTCAATAATATCCCTGCACATAATCATAAGAGCTCTTCAGAGGTCAACAGGGGTCAATGTTATTCAGAAGCTATGAAAGAAAATTGCTATGAGGAGGGAGTGGAAATACTAAAAGGAATAATGGGAAAATGGAGTGAGCGATGGAGAGCTATTAAAAATGTCAGCGGGTGAGAATTGGGAAAATGGAGAAGAAGAGGGAATGCTGAGAGAGGGAGTGTGAGCTGGAACGGGTCTCTGGTTCGACCTCCTGTCCGTTTTAATTTGCTTCTCTGCTTTGTGCCAAGCAGGGCCTAGTCACCTGATAAACCACAACTCTGGCATTCGTGTTCCTCTAGAATCCCTCTTCTATCAATCATCCGTTATCTGTTTTCTCATCTGGATATTAATGGCAGGAACAAGTCCTGAGTGGTAAATTTATACACATGTTGGCGTGTTTCATGTGGGTTATTTCTAAATAAGATGATAGGCATGTCAATGTACGCACTATTGAGCAGAAACGATAAATACTCCTGAATAATGAACTCAAGAAGGGGCACAATATTCTGAGTTTTCAATGTTTACTTAGTTTTTACGGTGTACTTGTACTATAATTGGACAATTGAACAGTTTAGCTCATTCAGGGTTTTAAAGGCACCATATTAGTTTTACCGTAAAATTCCTGCTGAGGAACATTCAAATGAAATGCCAGGACTGTAGCTCTAAAGCCAAACTGTGAGGAAAGTTAGACTCTTACATGGGTAAAGTCATGAAACTATGCATATTTCCTCAGAATCACTGGTTTTCTAAATGAAAAATGTTTTTTAAAGGTTTGGAAGCTGCAATTTAAAAATAGAAGACGATTAATGTTTCACTTTTTACTGTCATTTCAAAAAATCACCACGACAAAACCGTTCAAGCTAACCAAAATCTGTTCGCAATTTAAGTTCCTCGATGTTTTTTCTTCATGTAGACAAAGTTTTGTGTGTATAGTGTACTTCCCCTGTGAGGAGTATTCATTAATTTTACAACTGTAAAATCTCAAAAATACACATTCAAATCAAAATAGCCGACTTCCTGTTGATCGTAGCTTATGACTGTGAATTAGAAAGTTGTCCGTCTTGATAAGAACAATTTATGTACCAAGTTTGGTGTCTGTAGCTAAAACTAACCCCCCCACTTTTGACAAAAGGTGGCGCTATAGAGTGCCTCTTCCACGCCCTTTTCAAAGCTTTTGCCATGGTTTAGCTATCTTTAATACTGATATCTGTTTCGAGTTTCATGTAAATCTGAGCTTGTTGTCTGCCTAAAAATCACCAGAACAGAACATTCAAGTTTGACACGTTGCCATGGCAACACTATATTAGATATCAATATCCCCACAACAGATTTTCTTCGGCCGTGTTTTGTCATTATTCTGATGAAGTTTGAAGCAAATCAAGTAAAAATAAGATGCTGAATTCAAAGCGTTTTGAAAATGATTCACTTCCTGCTGCCAGTTGGTGGCGCTATAACTTTGACTCCTAATAGTCACATATATACGATCGGTATCATACAACGAACAAACAAATTAAGTTTGATCAAATTCAGGAAATGTATGTGGATGTTATTAGACATTTCCTGTTTCTCATTTCTCGCCATAATTTCAACGCCTCGCCACGGGCAAACCGTTCGAGATATCAAAAATCTCTTCGCAATTTAGCATCCCCAATGTCTTGAGATCGTGTTCACCGAGTTTTGTGGTGAACGGGTGGAGTTCCTCAGAGGAGTATATCAAATTCCAGAGCATGTGTTTTTCATAAAACCCTAAATAGCCAACTTCCTGTTGGGCGGAGCTTATGACATGCAGTGTGAAAGTTGTTTGGTTTGATGAGTTATATATATGTACCAAGTTTCATATGTATACGTGCAAGTATGCATGATATATGGCCCTCAGTACTACAGGGGGCGCTGTAGAGCCCCTGTGCCACGCCCGTGTATCAGACTCTGCCCGGCCCTAATGGCCGCAGGTTCCAAGGTGTGTGCCAATTTTCAAGAGTTTTTGAGTATGTTAAGGACCCCAAAAGCCCCCGAAACCTTGGAAAAAAATTAGAAGAATAAAGAAAAAAAAAAAAAAATATAGCTGCAAGCAGCGATGGCGGGCTCAAGCCACCAATGCCATCACCACCCCGGTGGCATCAGGTAAACTGTGCCCAGCGGGCACATGCATTCACAATATCCCTCTGGCAGTGAGGTTTTAAAGGATAGAGGGGAGCGTAGAGGGGAGCGTGCATTTGCAGTGGCTGGGCCACGACTCTGGAATACCCTGCCTTTAGAGATCAGACTGGCCCCTTCCTTGTCTATTTTTAAATCTTTGCTAAAAACTTTTTTATTTTCCTTAGTGTACTGACTACTGTGTTATGCTACATTTTGAAATGGGTGGTTTTAAATTTTTTGTCTGGTCTATTTTTATGTATGTGTAATATTCTTGCTCTTATGTTAAAGCACTTTGGTCAGCCAGGAGGCTGTTGTAAATGCGCTATACAAATAAATTGAACTTGAACTAGAACTTGAACTTGATATGGCAGTTAAAGGGTTAATCCGAATCATCTAGACTTTAAAATCACATTCACAGAACAATATATATATATATATATATATATATATATATATATAACTTTAGTAACACTTTACAATAAGATTTCATTTATAAACATTATGTTAACATGAACAATATTTATATAGCATTCATTCATGTCAGTTAATATTCCAAACTTAAACATTAAAACATTGTTTTATTGTGATTTTTTTCCAAGCACATTTTACCAATTCCAAACCATATCAATCTTAATAACTACCATTATTTTTTTATTTAATCATTTATGAGTGCTATACAATAGTCCAGGAAAGCTGGAAGAGAAAAACAGGTCAAGAAGAACTGACAAAAGAATTGCAAAAGAATTAGGAATTAATGTGAAGATTAATTTTTAGTCAATTCTGCAAGACAGACTTTCAGGAAAGGAGGTGGAATAAAAATGAGCTCCTAAATCTTAATCCCAGATTCTGGAAGATATATTCCTCAAACCATCGGACAAGAGAAGGTGGTGCTGGTCCTTCACGAGTCACTCTAATCTGTTCATTAAGCCTATATATAAAGTCTTAATATATAGTATTTCACAATACTTCATGGTATTCTAATTAAATAATTTTTTGGAATCTTAGATCTCTCAGAACCTGACACATTGTAATTCTGAGACTCCAGGAAAGTGGCAGTTCTGTAAAATGTTGGCGCTGGAGACTAAATGCTCACTGATAGTTTCACACCTAATTCACTTAAAACACACACAAACACACACACACAGTGACAGAGGGACAGAGTGACATCAGATGTATGTTTTTTTAATTTTCTGTCATCCATATAATGTTGTATAGTCATGAAACTATGCATATTTCCTCAGAATGACTTGTCTTCTATGTGTACATTTTTTTGAAGTGTTTAGAAGCTGCACTTTTTTTTACTGGTTCCTTTTTTACTATTATTTCAAAAAATCACCTCGACAAAACCATTCAAGCTATCCAAAATTCATTCACACCTGTTCTGTAAGATTAATTCTTTAAACAGTGGTAAAAGAGGATGTGGTGCTGAACCTTCAAGAGTCACTTAAAACGTATCTGTCCATAAAGCCTATTAAGAATTATTCTTAATATACAGTTCACAATACTTCAGCTTGTTATTCTAATTAAGTGAGGGTCATTTTATCAGTAAAATTCCTAAAATACATATTATTTTATTTGAAAGATTTCTATAAATTATTTAAATCATACTCGTTTCTCCAATAATTATTTAAAAGTAATCCTATAGCTCCCTCTGGTGGCCATTATAGGTACTAAGAATTGCAAGCTTGATTTATAAGTTATGATAGTTTTAATTTTATGCTGGCTCTTGAAAATGATAAAGCTATGAAACTTACTGTGCTTCCTTCAAATGAGGACTTCTACTTATATAAAAAATTATGAAGAGTTAGAATGAAACATTTTAAAGATATAGTAAAATAACTATTGTATTTTTTATGTTACTTTAATAAATCTCTATGGCAACACCATTTAAGCTATCCTAAACCCATTCACAATTTAACATCTCAGTATATTGGCATCATGTTGAAAAAGGAGTATGGAGTAGTATGAGGAGGAGTATGAATTCATTTACAGGCTGATTTTATCATAAATCCACAATAAAATTTCTGAGTTCTGTATCAATCTGTGTTGTTGTTTGTTTATTTTTATCTTTTATTTTTCATAGGAAGATAACTGACCCTTTACTCTCCTTTTTAATAAATGTGCTTATAAACCAAGGACAAGCTATTTATAGCTGTATTTATAAACTGCTTACTACTGACTATTAATATTGGGACAAGGCTTTATAAAGCATGAACTGACTATTTACTAATGAGTGCAGTTATTATAAAGCTATAACTTTGACTCCTAATAGTCACATATATGCGATCGACATCATACAGCGAATAATCTGATGACGTTTGATTGAAATCAGGAAATGTATGTGGATGGTATTAGACACTTCCTGTTTCTCATTTCTCGCCATAATTTCAACGCCTCGCCACGAGCAAACCGTTCGAGATATCAAAAATCCCCTGGCAATTTTTCATCCCCAGTGTCTTGAGATCATGTTGACCGAGTTTGGCGGCAATCGAGTAAAAAACCTATGACAAGTATTTCAAATTCCAGAGCATGCGCTTTTTACATAACTCTAAATAGCTGACTTCCTGTTGGGTGGAGCCTATGACATGCAATACGAAAGTTGTTCGGCACGATGAGATCTATATGTCTACTGAGTTTCATATGAATATGTGCAAGTATGTGTGAGCTATACATCAACATTTCTGACTGTGTTCCAGGGGGCGCCGTAGAGCCCCTGTGCCACGCCCGGGTCCCAGCCTCTGCAGGCTCCTAAAGGCCACAGATTCCAAAGTGTGCGCAAATTTTCAAGAGTTTTTGAGTATGTTAAGGACCCCAAAAGCCCCCACAACTTTGACGAAAAATTTGAATACTAAACCCTAAATAGCCAACTTCCTGTTGGGCGGAGCCTATGATATGCAATACAAAAGTTGTTTGGATTGATGAGATTTATATGTGTACCGAGTTTCATACGTCTACGAGTAAGAATGTATGATATATGGCCCTCCATATTCCAGGGGGCGCTGTAGAGCCCCTGTGCCACGCCCGTGTATCAGTCTCTGCCCGGCCCTAATGGCCGCAGGTTCCAATCCATGTTCCAATTTTCAAGACTTTTTAAGCACGTTAAGGGCCCCAAAATCCCCCGAGACGTTGGAAAAAAATAATAATAATAATAATAATAATAATAATAATAATAAAAAATAATCCTAAGGAAAACAATAGGCCTCTCGCCCTTTGGGCTTGAGCCCTAATTAAAGCTGCAAGCAGCGATGAACGGGCCCTCGCACCCGGGCTCACCGGCAGCGAGTGGCTTTAGTTAATAGGTGAACGGTGAGAAATATGCGTTTAAACTCATAAATATAAGTAGAATATATCAATGTTTATTCCATACATGTGCCAATCTTCCTGTTGCCAGCAGGTGGCGCTATCATTATAGTGGAATATTGGCCTTCAGATGTGTTCAGGGCAGGACTTTTGTCGAACATGTGAGGTTTGGAGAGGATTGGACATTTTATGCCTGAGTTACAACAACATCCTATTTCATGGCGAAACATCGAAATTTGTCAGGCCGCCATGGACACGCCCTTTAACGAAACCTCAAGATCTTCGCAATTTTAGATCGCAAAAGGCTTTAGATTACACTGACCAAGTTTGGTGTTGATCTGAATAAATCTCTAGGAGGAGTTCGTTAAAGTCCAACCCCTGAAAATGGCCAAAACAACACTAATTTTGCAGAGAAAATTCGAAATAACTGACTTCCTGTTGGGATTCGGATTTCGTACCAAGAGACTTTTTCGTAGATATCGGTGTGTTACATGTGTGTACCGATTTTTGTACATGTACGTGAAACATAGCTCGAGGCACACTCCGTTTAAAGTGTATACGCACTCCGTTGAAAGTGTATAGGTGGCGCTATCGAGCCATTTTGCCACATTCGATGGAATATTGGCCTTCAGATCTGTTTAGGCCAGGACCCTTATCACACAAGTGAAGTTTGGGCAAGATCAGACATTTTATGCCTGAGTTATAACATCTTTTATTCCCATGGCGAGACATCGAACTTCATCACAGCGCCATGGACACACCTTTTAACAAAAACTCAAGATCTTCACAACTAAACATCACACAGGTCTTTAGATTAGACTGACCACAAAAAAGACATTGATGTCATAAAATTTCTAGGAGTAGTTTGTCGCAGTGTAAAATATGTAACTTCCTGTTGCCAATAGGTGGCGCTATGACTATAACTCAATATTGGCATGTAGATCTGTTCAGGTCAAGAGTCTTATCCAACATGTGAAGTTTGGGGCAGATTGGACATTGTATGTCTGAGTTACAGCAACTTCCTTTTTCATGGCGAAACATCGCAATTTGTCAGGCCGCCATGGACCCGCCCTTTAACGAAACCTCAAGTCCTTCGCAATTTATTATCGCAAAGGGCTTTAGATTACACTGACCAAGTTTGGTGTTGATCTGAATAAATCTCTAGGAGGAGTTCGTTAAAATACAACCCCTGAAAATGGCAAAAACAACACCAATTTTGAAGGGAAAATTCAAAATAACCGACTTCCTGTTGGGATCCGGATTTCGTACCAAGAGACTTTTTTGTAGGTATTGGAGTGTTACATGTGTGTACCAATTTTTGTACATGTACGTGAAACATAGCTCGAGGCGCACTCCGTTGAAAGTGTATAGGTGGCGCTATAGAGCCATACTGCCACACCCGATGGAATATTGGCCTGCAGATCTGTTCAGGCCAGGACTCTTATCACACATGTGAAGTTTGGGGAAGATCGGACATTTTATGCCTGAGTTATAACATCTTTTATTCCCATGGCGAGACATTGAACTTCGTCACGGCGCCATGAACAAGCCTTTTAACGAAAACTCAAGATCTTCACAACTGAACATCGCACAGGCCTTTAGATTAGACTGACTACAAAAAAGACACTGATGTCATAAAATTTCTAGGAGTAGTTTGTCGCAGCGTAAAATATGTCACTTCCTGTTGCCAATAGGTGGCGCTATGACTATAACTGAATATGGGCATGTCAATCTGTTCAGGTTCGGAGTCTCATCAAACATGTGAAGTTTGGGGCAGATTGGACATTGTATGTCTGAGTTATAGCAACTTCATTTTTCATGGCGAATCATCGAAATTCGCCAGGCCGCCACGGACACGCCCTTCAACGAAAACTCAAGATCTTCGCAATTTAACATCGCAAAGGCCTTTAGATTAGGCATACCAAATTTGGTGTTGATTTGAAGAAATCTCTAGGAGGAGTTCGTTAAAATACAACATATGGAAATGACCAAAATGACACAAAATTTGCTCATAATATTACAAATAACCGACTTCCTGTTGGTTTTAGAATTTTGCTCCAAGAGTCTTTTTTGTAGGTATTGGTGTGTTACATATGTGTGCCAATTTTCGTGCATGTACGTGAAACATAGCTCGAAGGCTGTTGATTTTCTTCGTATAGGTGGCGCTGTCGAGCCATTTTGCCACACCCTCTTCTGAATCCTATATCAGACGATAATTTTTACCTGGTTTTACGCGTGTGCAAAGTTTCATGACTTTTTGAGCATGTTTAAGTCCTCAAAAATGCGATTCATTTTGGAGAAGCGGAAGAATAAGAATAATTAAAGCTGCAAGCAGCGATGAACGGGCCCTCGCACCCGGGCTCACCGCCATCGTGTTGCTTTAGTAAAAAGGTGAACGTTGAGAAATATGCATTTAATGTCCTAAATATAAGTGGAATATATCAAAGTATATCCCATATATGTGCAAATCTTACCGTTGCCAGCAGGTGGCGCTATCATTATAATGGAATATTGGCCTTCAGATGTGTTCAGGCCAGGACTCTTATCGAACATGTGAAGTTTGGGGAAGATTGAACATTTAATGCTTGAGTTACAACAACTTCTCTTGCTGTGGCAAGACATCAAATTTTGTCATGGCGCCATGGAAACGCCCTTTAACAAAAACTCAGGATCTCCAAAAGTTAACATTGCACAGGCCTTTAGATTAGACTGACCACAAAATATATGTTAATCTCAAAAAAATTATAGGAGTAGTTTGTCGCAGCGTAAAACATGTCACTTCCTGTTGCCAATAGGTGGCGCTATGACTATAACTGAATGTGGGAATGTAGATCTGTTAAGGGCAGAAGTTTTATCTAACATGTGAAGTTTGGGGCAGATTGGACATTGTATGTCTGAGTTACAGCAACTTCCTTTTTCATGGCGAAACATCGAAATTTGTCAGGCCACCATGGACACGCCCTTTAACGAAATCTAAAGATCTTCGCAATTTAACATCGCAAAGGGCTTAAGATTACACTGACCAGGTTTGGTGTTGATCTGAATAATTCTCTAGGAGGAGTTCGTTAAAGTACAACCCCTGAAAATGGCAAAAACAACGCCAATATTGCAGAGAAAATTCTAAATAACCGACTTCCTGTTGGGATTCGGATTTCGTACCAAGAGACTTTTTTGTAGGTATTGGTGTGTTACATGTGTATACCGATTTTTGTACATGTACGTGAAACATAGCTCGAGGCGCACTCTGTTGAAAGTGTATAGGTGGCGCTATCGAGCCATTTTGCCACACCTGATGGAATTTTGGCCTTCAGATGTGTTCAGGCCAGGACTCTTATCACACATGGGAAGTTTGGGGTTGATCGGACATTTTATGCCTGAGTTATAACATCTTTTATTCCCATGGCGAGACATCGAACTTCGTGACGGCGCCATGGACACGCCTTTTAACGAAAACTCAAGATCTTCACAACTTAACATCGCACAGGGCTTTAGATTAGACTGACCACAAAAAATACATTGATGTCATAAAATTTCTAGGAGTAGTTCATCGCAGTGTAAAATATGTCACTTCCTGTTGCCAATAGGTGGCGCTATGACTATAACTGAATATGGGCATGTCAATCTGTTCAGGTCAGGAGTCTCATCAAACATGTGAAGTTTGGGGCAGATTGGTCATTGTATGTCTGAGTTATAGCAACTTCCTGTTTCATGGCGAATCATCGAAATTCGCCAGGCCGCCACGGACACGCCCATTAACGAAAACTCAAAAGCTTCGCAATTTAACATCGCAAAGGCCTTCAGATTAGGCATACCAAATTTGGTGTTGATCTGAATGAATCTCTAGGAGGAGTTTGTTAAAATACAACGCATGGAAATGACAAAAATGACACAAAATTTGCTCATAATATTAGTAATAACCGACTTCCTGTTGGGTTTCGGATTTTGCTCCAAGAGACTTTTTTGTAGGTATTGGAGAGTTACATGTGTATACCGATTTTCATACATGTACATGAAACGTAGCTCGAGGCGCACACCGTTGAACGTGTATAGGTGGCGCTGTTGAGCCATTTTGCCACACCCACTTCTGAAACCCATATCAGACGTAAATTTTCGCCGGTTCTGAGGTGTGTGCAAAGTTTCATGACTTTTTGAGTATGTTTAGGCCCTCAAAAATGCGATTCATTATGGAGAAGAAGAATAATAATAATAAATATAGCTGCAAGCAGCGATGTCGGGCTCAAGCCACCAATGCCATCGCCACCCCGGTGGCATCAGGTAAACTGTGCCCAGCGGGCACATGCATTCACAATATCCCTCTGGCAGTGAGGTTTTAAAGGATATGGCAGTTAAAGGGTTAATCCGAATCATCTAGACTTTAAAATCACATTCACAGAACAATATATATGTATAACTTTAGTAACACTTTACAATAAGATTCCATTCATAAACATTATGTTAACATGAACAATATTTATATAGCATTCATTCACGTCAGTTAATATTCCAAACTTAAACATTAAAACATTGTTTTATTGTGATTTTTTTCCAAGCACATTTTACCAATTCCTAACCATATCAATCTTAATAACTACCATTATTTTTTTTATTTAATCATTTATGAGTGCTATGCAATAGTCCAGGAAAGCTGGAAGAGAAAAACAGGTCAAGAAGAACTGACAAAAAGAATTGCAAAATAATTAGGAAATAATGTGAAGATTAATTTTTAGTCAATTCTGCAAGACAGACTTTCAGGAAAGGAGGTGGAATAAAAATGAGCTCCTAAATCTTAATCCCAGATTCTGGAAGATATACTCCTCAAACCATCGGACAAGAGGAGGTGGTGCTGGTCCTTCACGAGTCACTCTAATCTGTTCATAAAGCCTATATATAAAGTCTTTATATATAGTATTTCACAATACTTCATGGTATTCTAATTAAATCATTTTTTGGAATCTTAGATCTCTCAGAGCCTGACACCGAGTAATTCTGGAGACTCCAGGAAAGTGGCAGTTCTGTAAAATGTTGGCGCTGGAGACTAAATGCTCCCTGATAGTTTCACACCTAATTCACTTAACACACACACACACACACACACATTACCCACAGTGACAGTGGGACTGAGTGACATCAGATGTATGATAGTTTTTTAATTTTCTATCATCCATATAGTGTTGTATAGTCATGAAACTATTGTCATGAGACCAGTCATTCTGAGGAAATATGCCTCAGAATGACTTGTCTTTTATGTGTACATTTTTTTTTTAAGTGTTTAGAAGCTGCACTTTAAAAAAATAAAAATACATTTACTGGTTCCTTTTTTACTATTATTTAAAAAAAATCACCACGACAAAACCCTTCAAGCTATCCAAAATTCATTCACACCTGTTCTGTAAGATTAATTCTTTAAACAGTGGTAAAAGAGGATGTGGGGCTGAACCTTCAAGAGTCACTCAAAACGTATCTGTCCATAAAGCCTATAAAGAATTATTCTTAATATACAGTTCACAATACTTCAGCTTGTTATTCTAATTAAGTGAGGGTCATTTTATCAGTAAAATACATAAAATACATATTATTTTATTTGAAAGATTTCTATAAATTATTTAAATCATACTCGTTTCTCCAATAATTATTTAAAAGTAATCCTATAGCTCCCTCAGGTGGCCATTATAGGTACTAAGAATTGCAAGCTTGATTTATAAGTTATGATAGTTTAAATTTTATGCTGGCTCTTGAAAATGATAAAGCTATGAAACTTACTGTGCTTCCTTCAAATGAGGACTTCTACTTATATAAAAAATTATGAAGAGTTAGAATGAAAAATTGTAAAGATATAGTAAAATAACTATTGTATTTTTTTATGTTACTTTAATAAATCTCTATGGCCACACCATTTAAGGTATCCTAAACCCATTCGCAATTTAAAATCTTCAGTATATGGCTTCATGTTAAAAAAGTTTGGTGTGAACTACTTGTGTCTTCTTGGAGGAGAATGAATTCATTTACAGGCTGAGTTTATCATAAATCCACAATAACATTTCTGAGTTCTGTATCAATCAGTGTTGTTGTTTGTTTATTTTTATTTTTTTTTATTTTTCATAGGAAGATAACTGACCCTTCACTCTCCTTTTTAATAAATGAGCTATTTATAGCTGTATTTATAAACTGCTTACTACTGACTATTAATATTGGGACAAGGCTTTATGAAGCATGAACTGACTATTTACTAATGAGTGCAGTTATTATAAAGTGTTATCAATGCATTTGCTAATGTTAACAAATTAGACATTATTTTACAGTGTTATCAAATCCCTTAAATGATTTGTAAGTGTTTTGTAATGATTTTATTGACCTACAAGCATTTGTGAAAGTTCTGCTTGCATTACAGCTTAGTCTTGATCTGTGAGCTGAACAGATTTACTGTTACATCCATGAGATTATGTAAATTCAAATAAATATCATGTCACAGGATGTCAGAGGTCAGTATCAAATTAGTTTGAAATTATTATTTGCAGCACAAATAAGGTTTTTTAGGATTTTTAAAAATCCCTAAAACTGTCAGAAAAGGATAAGGCCTAAGATTTCTATGTGAGTGGCTAAATTTGTTTGTTTTTATAACTATAATGCATAAACTATGAAACTATACAAAATGTATAAAAAAGTACAAGTTATTATTTTCCAATGTTTTTTATTTATTTATAATTTTTTTTTTTTTTTTTGGGATTTACATTTTTAAAAATTTGCCTACGGCAATCATTCTAAACAGCTTGAATAAAACCTGTCAATATTTATTATAGACCACTATAACTGTGTATAATCTAACAAACGAGTTTATTATGAAAATAAAAGCGTGTACACCAGATAAATTGGACGATAAAGAAATTGCTAACAATAGTATAATAGAGCATGTTTTAGGTTTTTAGGCGTTTAGATGCAGAAATGGAAAAATCAAATGTAAAATCAAATGTAATTGATTTAATAAAATATAGATTAAGTCTTGTTAGAGCAAAATAATAAATAAATACGTACACACATTAAAAAAGCAGCCAAGATGAATGAGTTTAATTTTTTATATAGATTAAAAGTGAAGACAGAAGCAGCTGGTATATGCGGTCACTTAATATTAAAATCCAGTAGATCCACTTCAGATTTATTTCTCAACAGTTTATGTTCACGTGGCTGTTTTCGTTTATATTCGCCAAGCTATTATGTATTTTGAAATAATCTTGTCCGTGATGTGTTCGTTCTTACGACGAAAGGCAGAATCCTGCAGCTCGAGAGATAACGTTATATGTTATTCTGCCAGTCGCGCTTTCAAATAGTCTTGCACACTTAAACGGGTCACAAACACCTGCATTTAGCTCGTGTTGTGTTATAATGGATGTATTGTGTGCATTTATGGCAATAATTTATTTTGAAAAGCTCTTAAACAAGAATAAATTCGTTAGTTTTGAACTTGTGACACTGTGCGCGCTGATCGGAGGCAGTGATTTCAGATAGGCAGCCGCAAATATTTCATTTTCACACAAACAGTTCAAAAACATTTTAATTTAGCTCTTGGTGTGCTCTAATTGGTGAATTGTGTGATATCGCTGCAATACTTTATTTTAAATAGCTATAAAACAAGAATAAACTCGTTTTTTTCTGAGCTCATCATTCCACATGCTCCTGCTCAGAGCGGTGATTCATCTCTCGTGTTTCTCACGTATCACTGACCACACATCAATTATTAATGAGCCCTGACCTGATAATAATCATATATGTTGGTTTAGCTTGTCAGTGTGAATTAAATCCAAGTATTTATTTGTATTTTAACCGATTTAAAAGTGAAACAAAAAGACAGTCTCCTCCCTTTTTTAGTCCGGTAACTGCACCTGTAGGGGCGCTATTTCTCTCAGACAATGGAAGTCTAAGCACACACACTCAAACAGAGGGACAGAGTGATATGAGATGTCTGACAGTTTTTTAATTTTCTGTTATCCATACAGTGTTGTAAAGTCATGAAACTATGCATATTTACTCAGAATAACTTTTTTTCTGTATGAAAAAAGGTTTTGAAGTGTTTGGAATTTAAAAATGCAGGAAAATTAATAATTCCATCTTTATTGTCATTTAAAAAAATCCCCACGACAAAACCATTCAAGCTATCCAAAACCCATTCACAATTTAAGTTCCTCAATGTTTTTTCAACATGTACACCAAGTTTGGTGTGTATAGTGTTACTCTCCTCTGAGCAGTATGCATTAATTCACAGCTAAATGTAAAAAACAATCCACATTCAAATCAAAATAGCCGACTTCCTGTTGGTCGTAGCTGATGACTGTGAATTAGAAAGTTGTCCGTCTTGATAAGAACAATTTTTGTACTGAGTTTGGTGTCTGTAGCTAAAACTAACCCCCCCACTTTTGACAAAAGGTGGCGCTATAGAGTGCCTCTTCCACGCCCTCTTATGAAATTTTGCCAGTGTCTAGCTGTCACTAATACTGATATGTGTTCTGAGTTTGATGAAATTCTAAGTATGTTATATGCCTCAAAATTACCTGAGAAGTATTCCAGTTTGACATGTTGCCACGGCAACAATATTTTTAGATATCAATATCCCCCCAGCAGATTTATATCGGCTGTGTTTTAACATTATTCTGATGAAGTTTGAAGCAAATCGAGTAAAAATAAGATGCTGAATTCAAAGCATTTTGAAAATGACACACTTCCTGCTGCCAGTTGGTGGCGCTATAACTTTGACTCCTAATAGTCACATATATGCGATCGACATCGTACAATGAATAATCTGATGAAGTTTTATTAAAATTAGGAAATGTATGTGGATGGTATTAGACACTTCCTGTTTCTCATTTCTCGCCATAATTTCAAAGCCTCGCCACGAGCAAACCGTTCGAGATATCAAAAATCCCCTGGCAATTTTTCATCCCCAATGTCTTGAGATCATGTTGACCGAGTTTGGCGGCAATCGAGTAAAAAACCTATGACAAGTATTTCAAATTCCAGAGCATGCGCTTTTTACATAACTCTAAATAGCTGACTTCCTGTTGGGCGGAGCCTATGATATTCAATACGAAAGTTGTTCGGCACAATGAGATCTATATGTGTACTGAGTTTCATATGAATATTGGCAAGTATGTGTGAGCTATACATCAACATTTCTGACAGTGATCCAGGGGGCGCCGTAGAGCCCCTGTGCCACGCCCGGGTCCCAGCTTCTGCAGGCTCCTAAAGGCCACAGATTCCAAAGTGTGTGCAAATTTTCAAGAGTTTTTGAGTATGTTAAGGACCCCAAAAGCCCCCACAACTTTGACGAAAAATATGACTACTAAACCCAAAATAGCCAACTTCCTGTTGGGCGGAGCCTATGACATGCAGTACGAAAGTTGTTTGGTTTGATGAGATCTACATGTGTACCGAGTTTCGTGTGTCTACGTGCAAGTATGTATGATATATGGCCCTCAGTATTCCAGGGGGCGCTGTAGAGCCCCTGTGCCACGCCCGTGTATCAGTCTCTGCCCGGCCCTAATGGCCGCAGGTTCCAATGTGTGTGCCAATTTTCAAGACTTTTTAGGCATGTTAAGGGCCCCAAAAGCCCCCGAAACCTTGAAGAAAAATAATAATAATAATAACAAATAATCCTAAGGAAAACAATAGGGCTCTCGCCCTCCAGGCTTGAGCCCTAATTAAAGCTGCAAGCAGCGATGAACGGGCCCTCGCACCCGGGCTCACCGGCAGTGAGTGGCTTTAGTTAATAGGTGAACGGTGAGAAATATGCGTTTAAACTCATAAATATAAGTAGAATATATCAATGTTTATTCCATATATGTGCCAATCTTCCTGTTGCCAGCAGGTGGCGCTATCATTATAATGGAATATTGGCCTTCAGATGTGTTCAGGGCAGGACTTTTATCGAACATGTGAGGTTTGGGGAGGATTGGACATTTTATGCCTGAGTTACAACAACATCCTATTTCATGGCGAAACAATGAAATTTGTCAGGCCGCCATGGACACGCCCTTTAACGAAACCTCAAGATCTTCGCAATTTAAGATCGCAAAAGGCTTTAGATTACACTGACCAAGTTTGGTGTTGATCTGAATAAATATCTAGGAGGAGTTCGTTAACCCCTGAAAATGGCCAAAACAACACTAATTTTGCAGAGAAAATTCCAAATAACTGACTTCCTGTTGGGATTCGGACTTCGTACCAAGAGACTTTTTCGTAGATATTGGTGTGTTACATGTGTGTACCGATTTTTGTACATGTACGTGAAACATAGCTCAAGGCGCACTCCGTTTAAAGTGTATACGCACTCCGTTGAAAGTGTATAGGTGGCGCTATTGAGCCATTTTGCCACACTCGATGGAATATTGGCCTTCAGATCTGTTCAGGCCAGGACCCTTATCACACAAGTGAAGTTTGGGCAAGATCGGACATTTTATGCCTGAGTTATAACATCTTTTATTCCCATGGCGAGACATTGAACTTCATCACGGCGCCATGGACACACCTTTTAACAAAATCTCAAGATCTTCACAACTAAACATCACACAGGTCTTTAGATTAGACTGACCACAAAAAAAGACATTGATGTCATAAAATTTCTAGGAGTAGTTTGTCGCAGTGTAAAATATGTCACTTCCTGTTGCCAATAGGTGGCGCTATGACTATAACTGAATATTGGCATGTAGATCTGTTCAGGTCAAGAGTCTTATCCAACATGTGAAGTTTGGGGCAGATTGGACATTGTATGTCTGAGTTACAGCAACTTCCTTTTTCATGGCGAAACATCGAAATTTGTCAGGCCGCCATGGACCCGCCCTTTAACGAAACCTCAAGTCCTTCGCAATTTATTATCGCAAAGGGCTTTAGATTACACTGACCAAGTTTGGTGTTGATCTGAATAAATCTCTAGGAGGAGTTCGTTAAAGTACAACCCCTGAAAATGGCAAAAACAACAGCAATTTTGAAGGGAAAATTCAAAATAACCGACTTCCTGTTGGGATCCGGATTTCGTACCAAGAGACTTTTTTGTAGGTATTGGAGTGTTACATGTGTGTACCAATTTTTGTACATGTATGTGAAACATAGCTCGAGGCGCACTCCGTTGAAAGTGTATAGGTGGCGCTATAGAGCCATTCTGCCACACCCGGTGGAATATTGGCCTGAAGATCTGTTCAGGCCAGGACTCTTATCACACATGTGAAGTTTGGGGAAGATCGGACATCTTATGCCTGAGTTATAACATCTTTTATTCACATGGCGAGACATCGAACTTCGTCGCGACGCCATGAACAAGCCTTTTAACGAAAACTCAAGATCTTCACAACTGAACATCGCACAGGCCTTTAGATTAGACTGACCACAAAAAAGACATTGATGTCATAAAATTTCTAGGAGTAGTTCGTCGGAGCGTAAAATATGTCACTTCCTGTTGCCAATAGGTGGCGCTATGACTATAACTGAATATGGGCATGTCAATCTGTTCAGCTTCGGTGTCTCATCAAACATGTGAAGTTTGGGGCAGATTGGTCATTGTGTGTGTGAGTTATAGCAACTTCATTTTTCATGGCGAATCATCGAAATTCGCCAGGCCGCCACGGACACGCACTTCAACGAAAAGTCAGGATCTTCGCAATTTAACATCGCAAAGGCCTTTAGATTAGGCATACCAAATTTGGTGTTGATTTGAAGAACTCTCTAGGAGGAGTTCGTTAAAATACAACACATGGAAATGACCAAAATTACACAAAATATGCTCATAATATTAAAAATAACCGACTTCCTGTTGGGTTTAGAATTTCGCTCCAAGAGTCTTTTTTGTAGGTATTGGTGTGTTACATATGTGTGCCAATTTTCGTGCATGTACGTGAAACATAGCTGGAAGGCTGTTGATTTTCTTGGTATAGGTGGCGCTGTCGAGCCATTTTGCCACACCCTCTTCTGAATCCTATATCAGACGAAAATTTTCACCAGGTTTGACGAGTGTGCAAAGTTTCATGACTTTTTGAGCATGTTAAAGCCCTCAAAAATGCGATTCATTCGGGAGAAGAAGAAGAAGAAGAAGAAGAAGAATAATAATAATAAAAAACAAAGCAGATACAAGAGGGTCCTCGCACCTCGGTGCTCGGGCCCTAATTAAAGCTGCAAGCAGCGATGAACGGGCCCTCGCACCCGGGCTCACCGGCAGCGAGTGGCTTTAGTAAATAGGTGAACGGTGAGAAACATGCATTTAAACTCATAAATATAAGTGGAATATATCAAAGTTTACTCCATATTTGTGCCAATCTTTGTGTTGCCAGTAGGTGGTGCTCTCATTATAATGGACTATTGGCCTTCAGATGTGTTCAGGGCAGGACTCTTATCGAAAATGTGAAGTTTGGGGAAGATCGAACAAATTATGCCTGAGTTACAACAACTTCTCTTGCTGTGGCAAGACATCAAATTTTGTCATGGCGCCATGGACACGCCCTTTAACAAAAACTCAAGATCTCCAAAAGTTAACATTGCACAGGCCTTTAGATTAGACTGACCACAAAATATATGTTAATCTCAAAAAAATTATAGGAGTAGTTTGTCGCAGCGTAAAACATGTCACTTCCTGTTGCCAATAGGTGGTGCTATGACTATAACTGAATGTGGGCATGTAGATCTGTTCAGGTCAAGAGTCTTATCCAACATGTGAAGTTTGGGGCAGATTGGACATTGTATGTCTGAGTTACAGCAACTTCCTTTTTCATGGCGAAACAACGAAATTTGTCAGGCCGCCATGGACACGCCCTTTAACGAAATCTAAAGATCTTCGCAATTTAACATCGCAAAGTGCTTAAGATTACACTGACCAAGTTTGTTGTTGATCTGAATAAATCTCTAGGAGGAGTTCGTTAAAGTACAACCCTTGAAAATGGCAAAAACAACGCCAATTTTGCAGAGAAAATTCGAAATAACCGACTTCCTGTTGGGATTTGGATTTCGTGCGAAGAGACTTTTTTGTAGGTATTGCTGTGTTACATGTGTATACCGATTTTTGTAGATGTACGTGAAACATAGCTAGAGTCGCACTCTGTTGAAAGTGTATAGGTGGCGCTATCGAGCCATTTTGCCACACCTGATGGAATTTTGGCCTTCAGATGTGTTCAGGCCAGGACTCTTATCACACATGTGCAGTTTGGGGAAGATCGGACATTTTATGCCTGAGTTATAACATCTTTTATTCCCATGGCGAGACATCGAACTTCGTGACGGCGCCATGGACACGCCTTTTAACGAAAACTCAAGATCTTCACAACTTAACATCGCACAGGCCTTTAGATTAGACTGACCACAAAAAAGACATTGATGTCATAAAATTTCTAGGAGTAGTTCTTCGCAGCATAAAATATGACACTTCCTGTTGCCAATAGGTGGCGCTATGACTATAACTGCATATGGGCATGTCAATCTATTCTGTTCCAGAGTCTTATCAACCATGTGAAGTTTGGGGCAGATTGGACATTGTATGTCTGAGTTATAGCAACTTCATTTTTCATGGCGAGTCATCGAAATTCGCCAGGCCGCCACGGACACGCCCTTCAACGAAAACTCAAAATCTTCGCAATTTAACATCGCAAAGGCCTTTAGATTAGGCATACCAAATTTGGTGTTGATTTGAAGAAATCTCTAGGAGGAGTTCGTTAAAATACAACGCATGTAAATGGCAAAAATGACACAAAATTTGCTCATAATATTAAAAATAACCGACTTCCTGTTGGGTTTAGAATTTTGCTCCAAGAGTCTTTTTTGTAGGTATTCATGTGTTACATGTGTTTACCGATTTTCATACATGTACGTGAAATGTAGCTCGAGGCGCACACCGCTGAACGTGCATAGGTGGCGCTGTCGAGCCATTTTACCACGCCCACTTCTGAAACCCATATCAGACGTAAATTTTCGCCAGTTCGGAGGCGTGTGCAAAATTTGGTGACTTTTTGAACATGTTTAGGCCCTCAAAAATGCGATTCATTTTGGAGAAGCGGAATAATAATAATAATAAACGGAGCAATTCCAATAGGGTCCTCACACCATCGGTGCTCGGGCCCTAATAATAATAATAATAATAAACGGAGCAATTCCAAGAGGGTCCTCACACCATCGGTGCTCGGGCCCTAAATATAGCTGCAAGCAGCGATGTCGGGCTCAAGCCATCAATGCAACGCTACCCCGGTGGCATCAGGAAAACTGTGCCCAGCGGGCATAAGCATTTACAGTAACCCTCTGACAATACAATTTTAAGGGATGCGGCAGTTAAAGGGTTAATCCGACCAATCTAGACTTTGAAATCACATACACAGAACAATATATATAACTTTAGTAACACATTATTTTTATATTTATAAAAAATTTATAAGGTGTGCATTATAGCCATCACCTATATGAACACATTACAATTGTTTTGTGACTGCAAGTCTTTCTTCTCAAATGCTATTGAGCTTCAAATTTGCATTTGAGCCCATGTGAAATAGTAGCATAATTTACATATGACTTACAGTTTGTTGTAATAAATATCAAACATTCAAATTAATTGTGCATTATAGCTGTCACCTAGATGAACAATTACAGTTGTTTTTGTAAGTCATTCTCTTCAAATGCTACTGACGTTAGAAAAGTGTATAACAATATCACATGTAACTTTAGAGACCGTCCCTAAATTTGAGACTCTCGAATGTCCAATGTCAAGACAGCTTTATGCCTGTTTTTTTTTTTCTTTCTTTAGTTTTCTTTTCTCTGTGCCGGATTGCTGATGTCCTATACCCAGGCATAGATGTCCATCCATCAATTACGAACATTCAGCCGCAAACATGTGGTGTGATCTGTCACGAGCGCGGATGGGAGAATGGCGCATGTTTTTTTTCTTTTTTTTCTTTTTTTTTTTGAGCAACTGGGATGGTGCCCCTTCTGGGATTTGGTGCCCTGCGAATACTGCATACTCTGCATATAGGGAGCGGCGGTACTATCTGGAAGATATATTCCTCAAACCATCGTACAAGAAGTGGTGATGCTAGTCCTTCAAGAATCGCTCAAAAGCTATTTAAGTGTACAGTTTCCTTTTATTGCATCTTGAAATAAATATTTCTGAATTCTGAATCAAACTGGGTTGTGTTTATTTATTTATTTATTTTATGAGACAACTGAGACTTTAATCTCCTTTGTAATATATGTGCTTTTAAACCAAGAACAATTTATTTATAGATGTATTACTGCTTTATAATGACTATTATTAAGCGAAAAGGCTTTATAATCATGAACTATTTACTAATGCTTAGCTAATGAGTGCCATTATTATAAAGTGTTACCAATGCATTTACTAATGTTAACAAATTAGACATTATTTTACAGTGTTACCAAATCCTTAAATAATTTATTAGTGTTTTGTAATGATTTTAATAACCTATAAGCATTTGTGAAATAGTTTTGCTTGCATTGCAGCTTTATCTGTCAGTTTAAGAGTTTTACTGTTACATCCATGAGATTAATAAATGTCATGTCACGTCACAGTTTGTCATAGGTCAGTATCAAATGAGTTTTAAATTATTATTTGCAGCATAAATAAGGATTCTTAGGATGTTTTTAAATCCCTAAAACTGCCAGAAAAGGATAAGGCCTAAGAGATTTCTTAACCTGTAATGAAAGGAAAAAAACGCCACCATTAGCAACAACAAAAACAATAACAATTTAAAATACAGATATTTTTTTCCTGATTATTAAAGGGATGATAAGGTCTCTCTCTCTCTCTCTCTCTCTCTGCCAGACAGCCCCTCCCTACAGTCCACACACACTGTCAGTCACCAAAAATTCACAGTCACCAACCCCCTCACACTCCCCCTCCCTCTCCCCCTCCCTTTCCTCACACAGACAGAGTGGCCAGAGTGAGATCATGTCAGTTGAGAAGTCTGACAGTTTTCACATTTTCTTTTACCCATACAGTGTTGTAAAGTCATGAAACTATGCATATTTCCTCAGAATTATTTGATATCTGTATGAAAAAATGCTTTGAAGTGTTTGGAAGCTGCAATTTAAAAATACAAGACAATTAATGTTTCCCTTTTTTACTGTCATTTCAAAAAATCACCACGACAAAACCGTTCAAGCTAACCAAAATCTGTTCGCAATTTAAGTTCCTCGATGTTTTTTCTTCATGTAGACAAAGTTTGGTGTGTATAGTGTACTTCCCCTGTGAGGAGTATTCATTAATTCACAACTGTAAAATCTCAAAAAATACACATTAAAATCAAAATAGCCGACTTCCTGTTGGTCGTAGCTGATAACTGTGAATTAGAAAGTTGTCCGTCTTGATAAGAACAATTTATGTACCAAGTTTGGTGTCTGTAGCTAAAACTAACCCCCCCACTTTTGACAAAAGGTGGCGCTATAGAGTGCCTCATTCACGCCCTTTTAAAAGCTTTTGCCATTGTCTAGCTATCACTAATACTGATATGTGTTTTGAGTTTCATGTAAATCTGAGGTTGTTATCTGCCTCAAAATCACCATAACAGAATATTCAAGTTGGACACGTTGCCATGGCAACACTATATCAGATATCAATATCCCCACAACAGATTTTCATCGGCCGTGTTTTGTCATTATTCTGATGAAGTTTTAAGCAAATCGAGTAAAAATAAGATGCTGAATTCAAAGCATTTGGAAAATGACACACTTCCTGCTGCCAGTTGGTGGCGCTATAACGTTGACTCTTAATAGTCACATATATACAATCGGTATCATACAACGAACAAACCCATGAAGTTTGATCAAATTCAGGAAATGTATGTGGATGTTATTAGACATTTCCTGTTTCTCATTTCTCGCCATAAGTTCCACGCCTCGCCACGGGCAAACCGTTCGAGATATCAAAAATCCCCTCGCAATTTTTCATCCTCAATGTCTTGAGATCATGTTCACCGAGTTTCGTGGCGAACGGGTTGAAAACCTCAGAGGAGTATTTCAAATTCCAGAGCATGCTTTTTTTAAACAGCCCTGAATAGCTGATTTCCTGTTGGGCGGAGCCTATGACATAAAGTGTGAAAGTTGTTCAGCTCAATGAGATCTATAAGTCTACTGAGTTTCATATAAATACATGCAAGTGTGTGTGAGCTATGGTTCAAGATTTCTGACTGTGTTCCAGGGGGCGCTGTAGAGCCCCTGTGCCACGCCCGGGTCCCAGCCTCTGCGGCGTCCTGATGGCCGCAGATTCCAATGTGTGTGCCAATTTTCAAGAGTTTTTGAGCATGTTAAGGCCCCCAAAAACCCCCGGAAGGTTTAATAAAAAATAAAAATAATAATAATAATAATAACAAGAATAATCCTTAGAAGAACAATAGGGCTCTTCGCCCCTTCGGGCTTGAGCCCTAATAATAATAAACAGAGCAGATACAATAGGGTCCTCACACCATCGGTGCTCGGGCCCTAAATATAGCTGCAAGCAGCGATGGCGGGCTCAAGCCACCAATGCCATCGCCACCCGGTGGCATCAGGTAAACTGTGCCCAGCGGGCACATGCATTCACAATATCCCTCTGGCAGTGAGGTTTTAAAGGGTATGGCGGTTAAAGGGTTAATCCGAATCATCTAGACTTTAAAATCACATTCACAGAACAATATATATATATATATATATATATATATATATATATATATATATATATATATATATATATATATATATATATATATATATATATATATATATATATTTAGTAACACTTTACAATAAGATTTCATTTATAAACATTATGTTAACATGAACAATATTTATATAGCATTCATTCATGTCATTTAATATTCCAAACTTAAACATTAAAACATTGTTTTATTGTGATTTTTTTTCCAAGCACATTTTACCAATTCCAAGCCATATCAATCTTAATAACTACCATTATTTTTTATTTAATCATTTATGAGTGCTATACAATATTCCAGGAAAGCTGGAAGAGAAAAACTCCTTATATTCATGTGCAGAATCATTAGGCATGTTTTCTTTTACAGATGAAATGCGCTAAAAAAGAGTTTTAACTCAAACGTTTTTAACTCAAAGTCGAAAATTATGAAATACCCATGAGAAATATCAAACACAAATGCAATACAGAAATGGATAAGTTAAGATTTGACCATTGTACAAAAATGCTGACTGGGTCATGAGGTCAGAAAAGAAGAAGAAAAAAAAAAAACAGGTCAAGAAGAACTGACAAAAATAATTGCAAAATAATTAGGAATTAATGTGAAGATTAATTTTTAGTAAATTCTGCAAGACAGACTTTCAGGAAAGGAGGTGGAATAAAAATGAGCTCCTAAATCTTAACCCCGGATTCAGGAAAATATATTCCTCAAACCATCAGACAAGAGGAGGTGGTGCTGGTCCTTCACGAGTCACTCTAATCTGTTCATAAAGCATATATATAAAGTCTTAATATATAGTATTTCACAATACTTCATGGTATTCTAATTAAATCATTTTTTGGAATCTTAGATCTCTCAGAACCTGACACATTGTAATTCTGAGACTCCAGGAAAGTGGCAGTTCTGTAAAATGTTGGCACTGGAGACTAAATGCTCCCTGATAGTTTCACAACTAATTCACTTAACACACACACACACACACACACACACACACACACACACACACACACATTACCCACAGTGACAGAGGGACAGAGTGACATCAGATGTATGATAGTTTTTTAATTTTCTATCATCCATATAGTGTTGTATAGTCATGAAACTATGCATATTTCCTCAGAATGACTTGTCTTCTATGTGTAAATTTTTTTTAAGTGTTTAGAAGCTGCACTTAAAAAAATAAAAGACATTTACTGGTTACTTTTTTACTAATATTTTAAAAAATCACCACGACAAAACCATTCAAGCCATTCAAAATTCATCCGCACCTGTACTGTAAGATACATTCTTTAAACTGGTAAAAGAGGATGTGGTGCTGATCCTTCAAGTCACTCAAAACGTATCTGTCCATAAAGCCTATAAAGAATTATTCTTAATATACAGTTCACAATACTTCAGCTTGTTATTCTAATTAAGTGAATGTCATTTTATCAGTAAAATACATAAAATTCATATTATTTTTCTTTGAAAGATTTCTATAAATGATTTAAATCATACTTGTTTCTACAATAATTATTTAAAAGTAATCCTATAGCTCCATCTGGTGGCCATTATTGGTACTAAGAATTGCAAGCTTGATTTATATGTTATGATAGTTTTAAATTTATGCTGGCTCTTGAAAATGATAAAGCTATGAAACTTACTGTGCTTCCTTCAAATGATGACTTCTACGTATATAAAAAATTATGAAGAGTTGGAATTAAAAATTTTAAAGATATAGTAAAATTACTATTGTATTTTTTTTATGTTACTTTAATAAATCGCTATGGCCACACCATTTAAGGTATCCTAAACCCATTCGCAATTTAACATCTTCAGTATATGGCTTCATGTTAAAACAGTAAAACAGGTGTGAACTACTTGTGTCTTCTTGGAGGAGAATGAATTCATTTACAGGGTGAGTTTATCATAAATCCACAATAACATTTATGAGTTCTGTATCAATCAGTGTTGTTGTTTGTTTATTTTTTATTTATTTTTTTCATAGGAAGATAACTGACCCTTTACTCTCCTTTTTAATAAATGTGCTTATAAACCAAGAACAAGCTATTTATAGCTGTATTTATAAACTGCTTACTACTGACTATTAATATTGGGACAAGGCTTTATGAAGCATGAACTGACTATTTACTAATGAGTGCAGTTATTATAAAGTGTTATCAATGCATTTGCTAATCTTAACAAATTAGACATTATTTTACAGTGTTATCAAATCCCTTAAATGATTTGTAAGTGTTTTGTAATGATTTTATTGACCTAAAAGCATTTGTGAAAGTTCTGCTTGCATTAGAGCTTAGTCTTGATCTGTGAGCTGAACAGATTTACTGTTACATCCATGAGATTATGTAAATTCAAATAAATATCATGTCACAGGATGTCAGAGGTCAGTATCAAATTAGTTTGAAATTATTATTTGCAGCACAAATAAGGTTTTTTAGGATTTTTAAAAATCCCTAAAACTGTCAGAAAAGGATAAGGCCTAAGATTTCTATGTGAGTGGCTAAATTTGTTTGTTTTTATAACTATAATGCATAAACTATGAAACTATACAAAATGTATAAAAAAGTACAAGTTATTCTTTTCCAATGTTTTTAATTTATTTAATTTTTTTTTTTATTTTTTTTTTTATTTTTTTTTTTTTTTTTGGATTTACATTTTAAAAAATTAGCCTACGGCGATCATTCTAAACATCTTGAATAAAACCTGTCAATATTTATTATAGACCACTATAACTGTGTATAATCTAACAAACGAGTTTATTATGAAAATAAAAGCGTGTACACCAGATAACTTGGACGATAAAGAAATTGCTAACAATAGTATAATAGAGCATGTTTTAGGTTTTTAGGCGTTTAGATGCAGAAATGGACAAATCAAATGTAAAATAAAATGTAATTGATTAATTAAATATAGATTAAGTCTTGTTAGAGCAAAATAATAAATAAATACGTACACACATTAAAAAAGCAGCCAAGATGAATGAGTTTAATTTTTTTATATAGATTAAAATTGAAGACAGAAGCAGCTGGTATATGCGGTCACTTAATATTAAAATCCAGTAGATCCACTTCAGATTTAATTCTCAACAGTTTATGTTCACGTGGCTGTTTTCGTTTATATTAGCCAAGCTATTATGTATTTTGAAATAATCTTGTCCGTGATGTGTTCGTTCTTACGACGAAAGGCAGAATCCTGCAGCTCGAGAGATATATGTTATTCTGCCAGTCGCGCTTTCAAATAGTCTTGCACACTTAAACGGGTCACAAACACCTGCATTTAGCTCGTGTTGTGTTATAATGGATGTATTGTGTGCATTTATGGCAATAATTTATTTTAAAAAGCTCTTAAACAAGAATAAATTCGTTTGTTTTGAGCTCTGAGACACTGTGCGCGCTGATCGGAGGCAGTGATTTCAGATAGGCAGCCGCAAATATTTCATTTTCACACAAACAGTTCAAAAACATCTTAATTTAGCTCTTGGTGTGCTCTAATTGGTGAATTGTGTGACATCGCTGCAATACTTTATTTTTAATAGCTATAAAACAAGAATAAACTCGTTTTTTCTGAGCTCATCATTCCACACGCTCATGCTCAGAGCGGTGATTCATCTCTCGTGTTTCTCACGTATCACTGACCACACATCAATTATTAATGAGCCCTGACCTGATAATAATCATATATGTTGGTTTAGCTTGTCACTGTGAATTAAATCCAAGTATTTATTTGTATTTTAACCGATTTAAAATCGAAACCAAAAGACAGTCTCCTCCCTTTTTTATTCCGGTAACTGCACCTGTAGGGGCGCTATTTCTCTCAGACAATGGAAGTCTAAGCACACACACTCAAACAGAGGGACAGAGTGAGATGAGATGTCTGACAGTTTTTTAATTTTCTGTTATCCATACAGTGTTGTAAAGTCATGAAACTATGCATATTTACTCAGAATAACTTTTTTTTCTGTATGAAAAAAGGTTTTGAAGTGTTTGGAATTTAAAAATGCAGGAAAATTAATAATTCCATCTTTATTGTCATTTAAAAAAATCACCACGACAAAACCATCCAAGCTATCCAAAACCCATTCACAATTTAAGTTCCTCAATGTTTTTTCAACATGTAGACCAAGTTTGGTGTGTATAGTGTTACTCTCCTCTGAGCAGTATGCATTAATTCACGGCTAAATGTAAAAAATAATCCACATTCAAATCAAAATAGCCGACTTCCTGTTGGTCGTAGCTGATGACTGTGAATTAGAAAGTTGTCCGTCTTGATAAGAACAATTTTTGTACTGAGTTTGGTGTCTGTAGCTAAAACTAACCCCCCCACTTTTGACAAAAGGTGGCGCTATAGAGTGCCTATTCCACGCCCTCTTATGAACTTTTGCCAGTGTCTAGCTGTCACTAATACTGATATGTGTTCTGAGTTTGATGAAATTCTAAGCATGTTATATGCCTCAAAATCACCTGAGAAGTATTCCAGTTTGACATGTTGCCACGGCAACAATTTTTTAGATATCAATATCCCCCTTGCAGATTTATATCAGCTGTGTTTTAACATTATTCTGATGAAGTTTGAAGCAAATCGAGTAATAATAAGATGCTGAATTCAAATCATTTTGAAAATGACACACTTCCTTCTGCCAGTTGGTGGCGCTATAACTTTGACTCCTAATAGTCACATATATGCGATCGACATCATACAACGAATAATCTGATGAAGTTTGATTAAAATCAGGAAATGTATGTGGATGGTATTAGACACTTCCTGTTTCTAATTTCTCGCCATAATTTCAACGCCTCGCCACGAGCAAACCGTTCGAGATATCAAAAATCCCCTGGCAATTTTTCATCCCCAGTGTCTTGAGATCATGTTGACCGAGTTTGGCAGCAATCGAGAAAAAAACCTATGACAAGTATTTCAAATTCCAGAGCATGCGCTTTTTACATAACTCTAAATAGCTGACTTCCTGTTGGGTGGAGCCTATGACATGCAATACGAAAGTTGTTCGGCACGATGAGATCTATATGTGTACTGAGTTTCATATGAATATGTGCAAGTATGTGTGAGCTATACATCAACATTTCTGACTGTGTTCCAGGGGGCGCCGTAGAGCCCCTGTGCCACGCCCGGGTCCCAGCCTCTGCAGGCTCCTAAAGGCCACAGATTCCAAAGTGTGCGCAAATTTTCAAGAGTTTTTGAGTATGTTAAGGACCCCCAAAGCCCCCACAACTTTGACGAAAAATTTGAATACTAAACCCTAAATAGCCAACTTCCTGTTCGGCGGAGCCTATGATATGCAATACAAAAGTTGTTTGGATTGATGAGATTTATATGTGTACCGAGTTTCATACGTCTACGAGCAAGAATGTATGATATATGGCCCTCCATATTCCAGGGGGCGCTGTAGAGCCCCTGTGCCACGCCCGTGTATCAGTCTCTGCCCGGCCCTAATGGCCGCAGGTTCCAATCTGTGTGCCAATTTTCAAGACTTTTTAAGCACGTTAAGGGCCCCAAAAGCCCCCGAGACGTTGGAAAAAAATAATAATAATAATAATAATAATAAAAAATAATCCTAAGGAAAACAATAGGCCTCTCGCCCTTTGGGCTTGAGCCCTAAATATAGCTGCAAGCAGCGATGGCGGGCTCAAGCCACCAATGCCATCGCCACCCCGGTGGCATCAGGTAAACTGGCAGTGAGGTTTTAAAGGATATGGCAGTTAAAGGGTTAATCCGAATCATCTAGACTTTAAAATCACATTCACAGAACAATATATATATATATATATATATATATATATATATATATATATAGTAACACTTTACAATAAGATTTCATTTATAAACATTATGTTAACATGAACAATATTTATATAGCATTCATTCATGTCAGTTAATATTCCAAACTTAAACATTAAAACATTGTTTTATTGTGATTTGTTTCCAAGCACATTGTACCAATTCCAAACCATATCAATCTTAAAGCTGCAGTAGGGAACTTTTGACGCTCTAGCGGTTAATAAACAGAACTGCTCGCGTCTTGCGGAAGAACATTGTAGCTGGAGCTACTTCTCTCTGTTTATGTCTATGAAGAATCACAAAGGTACTGGGTTACTCCGCCGCGGTATCCCCGAAGCAATCTAAAATAGTCCGAATATAAACACTTATTATAGGTGCACCCGAGTGATTCAGGACAAGCTAAAAACACGGTTTGGAAAATGGATTCATGGTGTACTCGCTTATTATGTTCATTTTTCTACATTTTGAACACAAACAAAGTTACGGACCGCAGCTCTGATTGGTTGTTTTTTACCGGGAGCGCATGACTTTCTGCAAATGGCAATAGGACCACTGGGAGGAGCCAGAGGAGCTTGATTTTTTTTCACAGATTATATGTCTCATATTCTACTGTCAGGACATAATGACAGGTTTAATAAATATGTAAAAAATATTTTTTTACAAAAGTTCCCTACAGCACCTTTAATAACTACCATTATTTTTTATTTAATCATTTATGAGTGCTATACAATAGTCCAGGAAAGCTGGAAGAGAAAAACTCCTTATATTCATGTGTGCAGAATTATTAGGCATGTTTTCTTTTACAGATGAAATGCGCTAAAAAAGAGTTTTAACTCAAACTGTTTTAACTCAAAGTCGAAAATTATGAAATACCCATGAGAAATATCAAACACAAATGCAATACAGAAATGGATAAGTTAAGACTTGACCATTGTACAAAAATGCTGACTGGGTCATGAGGTCAGAAAAGAAGAAGAAGAAAAAAACAGGTCAAGAAGAACTGACAAAAATAATTGCAAAATAATTAGGAATTAATGTGAAGATTAATTTTTAGTCAATTCTGCAAGACAGACTTTCAGGAAAGGAGGTGGAATAAAAATGAGCTCCTAAATCTTAATCCCGGATTCAGGAAAATATATTCCTCAAACCATCGGACAAGAGAAGGTGGTGCTGGTCCTTCACGAGTCACTATAATCTGTTCATAAAGCCTATATATAAAGTCTTAATATATAGTATTTCACAATACTTCATGGTATTCTAATCAAATCATTTTTTGGAATCTTAGATCTCCCAGAACCTGACACATTGTAATTCTGAGACTCCAGGAAAGTGGCAGTTCTGTAAAATGTTGGCGATGGAGACTAAATGCTCCCTGATAGTTTCACACCTAATTCACTTAACACACACACAAACACACACACACACACACACTCTCACACACAGACACACATTACCCACAGTGACAGAGGGACAGAGTGATATCAGATGTATGATAGTTTTTTAATTTTCTATCATCCATATAGTGTTGTATAGTCATGAAACTATGCATATTTCACATATTTCCTATGTGTACATTTTTGTTTAGAAGCTGCACTTAAAAATAAATAAAATAAAAGACATTTACTGGTTACTTTTTACTGTTATTTCAATAAATCACCACGACAAAACCATTCAAGCTATTCAAAATTCATTCGCACCTGTTCTGTAAGATAAATTCTTTAAACAGTGGTAAAAGAGGATGTGGGGCTGAACCTTCAAGAGTCACTCAAAACTTATCTGTCCATAAAGCCTATAAAGAATTATTCTTAATATACAGTTCACAATACTTCAGCTTGTTATTCTAATTAAGTGAGGGTCATTTTATCAGTAAAATACATAAAATACATATTTTTCTTTGAAAGACTTCTATAAATGATTTAAATCATACTTGTTTCTACAATAATTATTTAAAAGTAATCCTATAGCTCCATCTGGTGGCCATTATTGGTACTAAGAATTGCAAGCTTGATTTATATGTTATGATAGTTTTAATTTTATGCTGGCTCTTGAAAATGATAAAGCTATGAAACTTACTGTGCTTCCTTCAAATGATGACTTCTACGTATATAAAAAATTATGAAGAGTTGGAATTAAAAATTGTAAAGATATAGTAAAATAACTATTGTATTTTGTTTATGTTACTTTAATAAATCGCTATGGCCACACCATTTAAGGTATCCTAAACCCATTCGAAATTGAACATCTTCAGTATATGGCTTCATGTTAAAACAGTAAAACAGGTGTGAACTACTTGTGTCTTCTTGGAGGAGAATGAATTCATTTACAGGCTGAGTTTATCATAAATCCACAATAACATTTCTGAGTTCTGTATCAATCTGTGTTGTTGTTTGTTTATTTTTATTATTTTTTTTTTTTTCATAGGAAGATAACTGACCCTTTACTCTCCTTTTTAATAAATGTGCTTATAAACCAAGAACAAGCTATTTATAGCTGTATGGATTTACATTTAAAAAATTAGCCTACGGCAATCATTCTAAACAGCTTGAATAAAACCTGTTAATATTTATTATAGACCACTGTAACTGTGTATAATCTAACAAACAAGTTTATTATGAAAATAAAAGTGTGTACACCAGATAAATTGGACGATAAAGAAATTGCTAACAATAATATAATAGAGCATGTTTTAGGTTTTTAGGCGTTTAGATGCAGAAATGGACAAATCAAATGTAAAATAAAATGTAATTGATTTAATTAAATATAGATTAAGTCTTGTTAGAGCAAAATAATAAATAAATACCTACACACATTAAAAAAGCAGCCAAGATTAATGAGTTTAATTTTTTATATAGATTAAAATTGAAGACGGAAGCAGCTGGTATATGCGGTCACTTAATATTAAAATCCAGTAGATCCACTTCAGATTTATTTCTCAACAGTTTATGTTCACGTGGTTGTTTTCGTTTATATTAGCCAAGCTATTATGTATTTTGAAATAATCTTGTCCGTGATGTGTTCGTTCTTACGACAAAAGGCAGAATCCTGCAGCTCGAGAGATATATGTTATTCTGCCAGTCGCGCTTTCAAATAGTCTTGCACACATAAACGGGTCACAAACACCTATTTAGCTCGTGTTGTGTTATAATGGGTGTATAGTGTGCATTTATGGCAATAATTTATTTTAAAAAGCTCTTAAACAAGAATAAATTTGTTTGTTTTGAACTTGTGACACTGTACGCGCTGATCGGAGGCAGTGATTTCACTTTCAAAATCACCTGAGAAGTATTCCAGTTTGACATGTTGCCACGGCAACAATATTTTTAGATATCAATATCCCCCCAGCAGATTTATATCGACTGTGTTTTAACATTATTCTGATGAAGTTTGAAGCAAATCGAGTAAAAATAAGATGCTGAATTCAAAGCATTTTGAAAATGACACACTTCCTGCTGCCAGTTGGTGGCGCTATAACTTTGACTCCTAATAGTCACATATATGCGATCGACATCATACAATGAATAATCTGATGAAGTTTGATTTTCCTTTTTTGATTTTTTTGATTATTTCCTCAGAATGACTTGTATTCTATGTGTAATTTTTTTTAAAGTGTTTAGAAGCTGCACTTTAAAAAAATAAAAGACATTTACTGGTTACTTTTTTACTGTTATTTCAAAAAATCACCACGACAAAACCATTCAAGCTATCCAAAATTCATTCGCGCCTGTTCTGTAAGATTAATTCTTTAAACAGTGGTAAAAGAGGATGTGGTGCTGAACCTTCAAGAGTCACTCAAAACGTATCTGTCTTATAAAGAATTATTCTTAATATACACTTCACAATACTTCAGCTTGTTATTCTAATTAAGTGAGGGTCATTTTATCAGTAAAATACATAAAATTCATATTATTTTTCTTTGAAAGATTTCTATAAATGATTTAAATCATACTCGTTTCTACAAAAATTATTTAAAAGTAATCCTATAGCTCCCTCTGGTGGCCATTATTGGTACTAAGAATTGCAAGCTTGATTTATAAGTTATGATAGTTTTAATTTTATGCTGGCTCTTGAAAATGATAAAGCTATGAAACTTACTGTGCTTCCTTCAAATGATGACTTCTACGTATATAAAAAATTATGAAGAGTTGGAATGAAAAATTTTAAAGATATAGTAAAATAACTATTGTATTTTTTTATGTTACTTTAATAAATCGCTATGGCCACACCATTTAAGGTATCCTAAACCCATTCGCAATTTAACATCTTCAGTATATTAGCTTCATGCTAAAAAAGTTTGGTGTGAACTACTTGTGTCTTCTTGGAAGAGTATGAATTCATTTACAGGCTGATTTTATCATAAATCCACAATAAAATTTCTGAGTTCTGTATCAATCTGTGTTGTTGTTTGTTTATTTTTATTTTTTTATTTTTCATAGGAAGATAACTGACCCTTTACTCTCCTTTTTAATAAATGTGCTTATAAACCAAGAACAAGCTTTTTATAGCTGTATTTATAAACTGCTTACTACTGACTATTAATATTGGGACAAGGCTTTATAAAGCATGAACTGAATATTTACTTTTTGAGTTTGAAATTATTATTTGCAGCACAAATAAGGTTTTTTAGGATTTTTAAAAATCCCTAAAACTGTCAGAAAAGGATAAGGCCTATAAGATTTCTATGTGAGTGGCTAAATTTATTTGTTTTTATAACTATAATGCATAAACTATGAAATTATACAAAATGTATAAAAATGTACAACAGTTATTGTTTTCCAATGTTTTTTATTTATTTATTTTTTATTATTTTTTTATTTACATTTCAAAAAATTTGCCTACTGCAATCATTCTAAACAGCTTGAATAAAACCTGTTAATATTTATTATAGACCACTGTAACTGTATAATCTAACAAACAAGTTTATTATGAAAATAAAAGTATGTACACCAGATAAATTGGACGATAAAGAAATTGCTAACAATAGTATAATAGAGCATGTTTTAGGTTTTTAGGCGTTTAGATGCAGAAATGGACAAATCAAATGTAAAATAAAATGTAATTGATTTAATTAAATATAGATTAATTCTTGTTAGAGCAAAATAATAAATAAATAAATACGTACACACATTAAAAAAAGAAGCCAAGATGAATGAGTTTCATTTTTTATATAGATTCAAATTGAAGACAGAAGCAGCTGGTATATGCGGTCACTTAATATTCAAATCCAGTAGATCCACTTCAGATATATTTCTCAACAGTTTATGGTCACGTGGCTGTTTTCGTTTATAGTCGCCAAGCTGTTATGTATTTTGAAATAATCTTGTCCGTGATGTGTTCGTTCGTACGACGAAAGGCAGAATCTTGCAGCTCGAGAGATATATGTTATTCTGCCAGTCGCGCTTTCAAATAGTCTCGCACACTTAAATGGGTCACAAACACCTGCATTTAGCTCTTGTTGTGTTACAATGGGTTTATTGTGTGCATTTGTGGTAATATTTTATTTAAAAAAGCTCTTAAACAAGAATAAATTCGTTTGTTTTGAGCTTGACACTGTACGCGCTGATTGGAGGTGGTGATTTCAGTTAGGCAGCCACAAATATTTCATTTTCACACAAACAGTTCAAAAACATCTTAATTTAGCTCTTGGTGTGTTCTAATTGGTTGATTGTGTGATATCGCTGTAATAATTTATTTTTAAAAGCTTTAAAACAGGAATAAATTCGTTTTTTTCTGAGCTCTTTACTCCAGACGCTCGTGATCACAGCGGTGATTCATCTCTCCTATTTCTCACGTATCTCTGGCCAGAAATAATTTATCCATGAGCCCTGAACCGGTAATAATCAGATATGTTGGTTTAGCTTGTCAGTGTGAATTAAATCTAAGTATTTATTTGTATTTTTAACCGATTTAAAAATGAAAGTAAAAGTCCGGTAATTGCACCTGTAGGGGCGCTATTTCTCTCAGACAATGGAAGTCTGAAGCACATATACTCAAACAGAGGGACAGAGTGAGATGAGATGTCTGACAGTTATTTAATTTTCTGTTATCCATACAGTGTTGTAAAGTCGTGAAACTATCCATATTTACTCAGAATGACTTTTTTTCTGTATGAAAAAAGGTTTTGAAGTGTTTGGAATTAAAAAATGCAGGACAATTAATAATTCAATTTTTACTGTCATTTAAAAAAATCACCACGACAAAACCGTTCAAGCTATCCAAAATCCATTGGCAATTTAAGTTGTTTAAAATGTTTTGGCATCATGTAGACAAAGTTTGGTAAGTATAGTGTTACTCTCCTCTGAGCAGTATGCATTAATTCACAGCTAAATGTAAAAAAAAAAAAATCCACATTCAAATCAAAATAGCTGACTTCCTGTTGATCGTAGCTGAT
Source organism: Carassius gibelio (assembly GCF_023724105.1). Lineage (NCBI taxonomy): Eukaryota > Metazoa > Chordata > Actinopteri > Cypriniformes > Cyprinidae > Carassius > Carassius gibelio. The sequence goes on from NC_068415.1 coordinate 19,853,026, forward strand.
GACTGTGAATTAGAAAGTTGTCCGTCTTGAAAAGAACAATTTATGTACCAAGTTTGGTGTCTGTAGCTAAAACTAACCCCCCCACTTTTGACAAAAGGTGGCGCTATAGAGTGCCTCCTTCACGCCCTTTTAAAAGCTTTTGCCATTGTCTAGCTATCACTAATACTGATATGTGTTTTGAGTTTCATGTAAATCTGAGCTTGTTGTCTGCCTCAAACTCACCATAACAGAACATTCAAGTTTGACACGTTGCCATGGCAACACTATATCAGATATCAATATCCCCAAAACAGATTTACATCGGCCGTGTTTTGTCATTATTCTGATGAAGTTTTAAGTAAATCGAGTAAAAATAAGATGCTGAATTCAAAGCATTTGGAAAATGACACACTTCCTGCTGCCAGTTGGTGGCGCTATAACGTTGACTCTTAATAGTCACATATATACAATCGGTATCATACAACGAACAAACCCATGAAGTTTGATCAAATTCAGGAAATGTATGTGGATGTTATTAGACATTTCCTGTTTCTCATTTCTCGCCATAAGTTCCACGCCTCGCCACGGGCAAACCGTTCGAGATATCAAAAATCCCCTCGCAATTTTTCATCCTCAATGTCTTGAGATCATGTTCACCGAGTTTCGTGGCGAACGGGTTGAAAACCTCAGAGGAGTATTTCAAATTCCAGAGCATGCTTTTTTTAAACAGCCCTGAATAGCTGACTTCCTGTTGGGCGGAGCCTAGGACATAAAGTGTGAAAGTTGTTCGGCTCAATGAGATCTATAAGTGTACCGAGTTTCATATAAATACATGCAAGTGTGTGTGAGCTATGGTTCAAGATTTCTGACTGTGTTCCAGGGGGCGCTGTAGAGCCCCTGTGCCACGCCCGGGTCCAAGCCTCTGCGGCGTCCTGATGGCCGCAGATTCCAATGTGTGTGCCAATTTTCAAGAGTTTTTGAGCATGTTAAGGCCCCCAAAAACCCCCGGAAGGTTTAATAAAAAATAAAAAAAATAATAAATATAGCTGCAAGCAGCGATGTCGGGCTCAAGCCATCAGTGCAACGCCACCCTGGTGGCATCGGGAAAACTGTGCCCAGCGGGCATAAGCATTTACAGTAACCCTCTGACAATCAAGTTTTAAGGGATGTGGCAGTTAAAGGGTTAATCCGACCAATCTAGACTTTGAAATCACATACACAGAACAATATATATAACTTTAGTAACACTTTATTTTAAAATGTATAAAAAATGTATAAGGTGTGCATTGTAGCTGACACCTATATGAACACATTACAATTGTTTTGTGACTACAAGTCTTTCTTCTCAAATGCTATTGAGTGGTCGCGAACGCGGATGGGAGAATGGCGCATATTTGTTTTGTTTTTTTTGAGCAACTGGTGCCCCCTCTGGGAGTTGGTGCTCTACGAAGACTGCATACTCTGCATATAGGGAGCGGCGGTACTATCTGGAAGATATATTCCTCAAACCATCGTACAAGTGAAGGTGATGCTAATCCTTCAAGAATCGCTCAAAACCTTTTCAAGTGTACAGTTTCCTTTTATTGCATCTTGAAATAAATATTTCTGAATTCTGAATCAAACTGGGTTGTGTTTATTGATTTATTTTATAAGACAACTGAAACTTTAATCTCCTTTGTAATATATGTGCTTTTAAACCAAGAACAATGTAATTAGAGATGTATTCCTGCTTAATAATGACTATTATTAAGGGAAAAGGCTTTATAATCATGAACTATTTACTAATGCTTAGCTAATGAGTGCAGTTATTATAAAGTGTTACCAATGCATTTACTAATGTTAACAAATTAGACATTATTATACAGTGTTACCAAACCCTTTAATAATTTATTAGTGTTTTGTAATGATTTTAATGACCTATAAGCATTTGTGAAATAGTTTTGCTTGCATTGCAGCTTAATCTGTCAGTTGAAGAGTTTTACTGTTACATCCATGAGATTAATAAATGTCATGTCATGTCACAGGTTGTCATAGGTCAGTATCAAATGAGTTTGAAATTATAATTTGCAGCACAAATAAGGCTTCTTAGGATGTTTTTAAATCCCAAAAACTGTCAGAAAAGGATAAGGCCTAAGAGATTTCTTAACCTGTAATGAAAGGAAAAAAAACACCACCATTAGCAACAACAAAAACAATAACAATTTAAAATATAGATTTTTTTTCCTGATTATTAAAGGAATGATTAGGTCTCTCTCTCTCTCTCTCTCTCTCTCTCTGCCAGACAGCCCCTCCCTACAATCCACACACACTGTCAGTCACCAAAGATTCACAGTCACCAACCCCCTCACACTCACACTCCCCCTCCCTCTCCCCCTCCCTCTCCCCCTCCCTTTCCTCACACAGACGGAGTGGCCAGAGTGAGATCATGTCAGTTGAGAAGTCTGACAGTTTTTTATTTTCTTTTATCCATACAGTGTTGTAAAGTCATGAAACTATGCATATTTCCTCATAATGATTTGATCTCTGTATGAAAACATGCCTTGAAGTGTTTGGAAGCTGCAATTTAGACATACAATACAATTAATGTTTCCCTTCTTACTGTCATTTCAAAAAATCACCACGTCAAAACCGTTCAAGCTAACCAAAATCCGTTCGCAATTTAAGTTCCTCGATGTTGTTTCTTCATGTAGTCAAAGTTTGGTGTGTATAGTGTACTTCCCATGTGAGGAGTATGCATTAATTCACAACTGTAAAATCTCAAAAATACACATTCAAATCAAAATAGCTGACTTCCTGTTGATCGTAGCTTATGACTGTGAATTAGAAAGTTGTCCGTCTTGATAAGAACAATTTAAGTACCGAGTTTGGTGTCTGTAGCTAAAACTAAATAAAATGCATTATTATTATTATTAGCTGTACACTTGCTAAACATTTTTAAATATAAACTTATGCAATTGTGTGTGTGTATATATATATATATATATATATATATATATATATATATATTTATATATATATATATATATATATATATATATATATATATTTATATATATATATATAAATTCAAGTGTACAGTTTTCTTTTATTGCATCTTGAAATAAATATTTATGAGTTCTGTGTTTGTTTATTTTATTTATTTTATTTTTTATTTTACATTTTTTTAGGGAGATTACAGCCTTTAATCTCCTCAAAATAAATGTGCATATAAACCATGAACAATTTAATTATAGCTGTATTTATAAAATGCTTACTAAAATATTAATTTTGGGAGAAGGCTATATAAAGCATGAACTGACTATTTACTAATGCTTAGCTAAGAATTGCAGCTATTATGAAGTGTTACCAATGCATTTACTAATGTTAACAATTGAGACATTATTTTAAAGTGTTACCAAATCCTTAAATAATTTAAAAGTGTTTTGTTATGATTTCATTAACCTATAAGCATTTGTGAAATAGTTCTGCTTGCATTAAAGCTTAGTCTTCATCTGTGAGCTGAACAGTTTTACTGTTACATCCTTGAGATTATGTAAATTCAAATAAATGTCATGTCACAGGGTGACAGAGGTCAGTATCAAATGAGTTTGAAATTATTATTTGCAGCACAAATAAGGTTTTTTAGGATTTTTTTTAATCCCTGAAACTGTCAGAAAAGGATAAGGCCTAAGATATTTCTTAAGATGTAATGATAACAGCACAATTAGCAACAACAACAAAAAAATAACTATTTAAAATACAGTTTTTTTTCTGGTGATTAAAGAGATGTTTAAGTCTCTCTCTCTCTCTCTCTCTCTCTCTCTGTCTGTCTGCCACTCAGCTCACACCCCTCCCCCACTCACACTCACACACACACACAGAGTCAGCACACAGAGTGACAGAGTGAGATCAGATGTCTGACAGTTTTTTAATTTTCTTTTAATCATACAGTGCTGTAAAGTCATGAAACTATGCATATATCACTGGTTTTCTAAATTAAAAATGTTTTTTAAAGGTTTGGAAGCTGCAATTTAAAAATACAAGACGATTAATGTTTCACTTTTTACTGTCATTTCAAAAAATCACCACGACAAAACCGTTCAAGCTAACCAAAATCTGTTCGCAATTTAAGTTCCTCGATGTTTTTTCTTCATGTAGACAACGTTTGGTGTGTATAGTGTACTTCCCCTGTGAGGAGTATTCATTAATTCACAACTGTAAAATCTCAAAAATACACATTCAAATCAAAATAGCCGACTTCCTGTTGATCGTAGCTGATGACTGTGAATTAGAAAGTTGTCCGTCTTGAAAAGAACAATTTATGTACCAAGTTTGGTGTCTGTAGCTGAAACTAACCCCCCCACTTTTGACAAAAGGTGGCGCTATAGAGTGCCTCCTTCACGCCCTTTTAAAAGCTTTTGCCATTGTCTAGCTATCAAGAATACTGATATGTGTTTTGAGTTTCATGTAAATCTGAGCTTGTTGTCTGCCTCAAACTCACCATAACAGAACATTCAAGTTTGACACGTTGCCATGGCAACACTATATCAGATATCAATATCCCCACAACAGATTTACATCGGCCGTGTTTTGTCATTATTCTGATGAAGTTTTAAGTAAATCGAGTAAAAATAACATGCTGAATTCAAAGCATTTGGAAAATGACACACTTCCTGCTGCCAGTTGGTGGCGCTATAACGTTGACTCTTAATAGCCACATATATACAATCGGTATCATACAACGAACAAACCCATGAAGTTTGATCAAATTCAGGAAATGTATGTGGATGTTATTAGACATTTCCTGTTTCTCATTTCTCGCCATAAGTTCCATGCCTCGCCACGGGCAAACCGTTCGAGATATCAAAAATCCCCTCGCAATTTTTCATCCTCAATGTCTTGAGATCATGTTCACCGAGTTTCGTGGCGAACGGGTTGAAAACCTCAGAGGAGTATTTCAAATTCCAGAGCATGCTTTTTTTAAACAGCCCTGAATAGCTGACTTCCTGTTGGGCGGAGCCTATGACATAAAGTGTGAAAGTTGTTCGGCTCAATGAGATCTATAAGTGTACCGAGTTTGATATAAATACATGCAAGTGTGTGTGAGCTATGGTTCAAGAATTCTGACTGTCTTCCAGGGGGCGCTGTAGAGCCCCTGTGCCACGCCCGGGTCCCAGCCTCTGCGGCGTCCTGATGGCCGCAGATTCCAATGTGTGTGCCAATTTTCAAGAGTTTTTGAGCATGTTAAGGCCCCCAAAACACCCCGGAAGGTTTAATAAAAAATAAAAATAAATATAGCTGCAAGCAGCGATGGCGGGCTCAAGCCGTCAGTGCAACGCCACCCCGGTGGCATCGGGAAAACTGTGCCCAGCGGGCATAAGCATTTACAGTAACCCTCTGGCAATCAAATTTTAAGGGATATGGCAGTTAAAGGGTTAATCCGACCCGTCTAGACTTTGAAATCACATACACAGAACAATATATATAACTTTAGTAACACTTTATTTTAATATATATATAAATGTATAAGGTGTACATTGTAGCTGACACCTAAATTAACACATTAAAATTGTTTTATGACTGCAAGTCTTTCTCCTCAAATGCTATTGAGCTTCAAATTTGCTTTTGAGTCCATGTGAAAAAGTAGCATAATTTACATATGACTTACAGTTTGTTTTAATAAATATCAAACATTCAATTTAATGGTGCATTATAGCTGTCACCTAGATGAACAATTACAGTTGTTTTTATGACTGTAAGTCATTCTCTTCAAATGCTACTGACGTTAGAAAATTGTATAACAATATCACATGTAACTTAAGAGACGGTCCCTAAATTTGAGACTCTCGAATGTCCAATGTCAAGCCAACTTTATGCCTGTTTTTGTTTTGTTTTTTACTTTATTTTTCTTTTCTCTGTGCCGGATTGCTGATGACTTTTACCCGGGCATAGATGTCCATCCATCAATTACGAACATTCATCCGCAAATGTCCGAGCGGTCGCGAGCGCGGATGGGAGAATGGCGCATGTTTTATTTTACTGGGATGGTGCCTCCTCTGGGAGTTGGTGCCCTACGAAGACTGCGTATTCTGCATATAGGGAGCGGCGGTACTATCTGGAAGATATATTCCTCAAACCGTCGTACAAGAGGAGGTGATGCTAGTACTTCAAGCATCTCTCAAAACCTATCTGTTCATAAAGCCTATATATAAAGTCTTAATATAGTATTCCACAATATGTTGTGCTATTCTAATATTATTGTGGTTTTTTATTGACATTGTTATTTGCTGTTATTTTTTGTTTTAATATTGTTACTGTTGTTACTTGTTGTACGGTGACCTTGAGTGGTTTGAAAGGCGCCTTAAATAAAATGCATTATTATTATTATTATTATTATTATTATTATTATTAGCTGTACACTTGATAAAAAAAATTAAATATAAACTTATGCAATTGTATATATATGTATATATAGTGTACAGTTTTCTTTTATTGCATCTTGAAATAAATGTTTCTGAGTTCTGTGTTTGTTTATTTTTTTATTTTTATTTTTTTATTTTTTTTAGGAAGATTACAGCCTTTAATCTCCTCAAAATAAATGTGCATATAAACCATGAACAATTTAATTATAGCTGTATTTATAAAATGCTTACTAATGACTATTAATTTTGGGAGATGGCTATATAAAGCAGCAACAGTTGATGTTGAGGCCTAAGATATTTCTTAAGCTGTAATGATGAAAAAACAACAACAACACAAAATTGCTTTTTTTTTCTGCTGGTGATTAAAGAGATGATTAAGTCTCCCTCCCTCTCTCTCTCTCTCTCTCTCTCTCTCTCTCTGACACCAAGCCCATCCCCTCTCCCACACATTCACACAAACTCAGCACACACACTTAACACACAAACACACACACACACACACACACATTACCCACAGTGACAGAGGGACAGAGTGACATCAGATGTATGGTAGTTTTTTAATTTTCTATCATCCATATAGTGTTGTATAGTCATGAAACTATGCATATTTCCTCAGCATGACTTCTATGTGTACATTTTGTTGAAGTGTTTAGAAGCTGCACTTTAAAAAAATAAAAGACATTTACTGGTTACTTTTTTACTGTTATTTCAAAAAATCACCACGACAAAACCATTCAAGCTATCCAAAATTAATTTGCATCTGTTCTGTAAGATAAATTCTTTAAACAGTGGTAAAAGAGGATGTGGTGCTGATCCTTCAAGAGTCACTCAAAACGTGTCTGTCCATAAAGCCTATAAAGAATTATTCTTAATATACAGTTCACAATATTTCAGCTTGTTATTCTAATAAAGTGAGGGTCATTTTATCAGTAAATACATAAAATTCATATTATTTTTCTTTGAAAGATTTCTATAAATGATTTAAATCATACTTGTTTCTACAATAATTATTTAAAAGTAATCCTATACCTCCATCTGGTGGCCATTATTGGTACTAAGAATTGCAAGCTTCATTTATAAGTTATGATAGTTTTAATTTTATGCTGGCTCTTGAAAATGATAAAGCTATTAAACTTACTGTGCTTCCTTCAAATGATGACTTCTACGTATATAAAAAAATATGAAGAGTTTGGAATGAAAAAAATTAAAGATATAGTAAAATAACTATTGTATTTTTTTTATGTTACTTTAATAAATCGCTATGACCACACCATTTAAGCTATCCTAAACCCATTCGCAATTTAACATCTCAGTATATTGGCTTCATGTTAAAAAAAGTTTGGTGTGAACTACTTGTGTCTTCTTGGAGGAGTATGAAATCATTTACAGGCTGATTTTATCATAAATCCACAATAGAATTTCTGAGTTCTGTATCAATCAGTGTTGTTGTTTGTTTATTTTTATTTTTTTATTTTTCATAGGAAGATAACTGACCCTTTACTCTCCTTTTTAACAAATGTGCTTATAAACCAAAAACAAGCTATTTATGGCTGTATTTATAAACTGCTTACTACTGACTATTAATATTGGGACAAGGCTTTATAAAGCATGAACTGACTATTTACTTTTTGAGTTTGAAATTATTATTTGCAGCACAAATAAGGTTTTTTAGGATTTTTAAAAATCCCTAAAACTGTCAGAAAAGGATAAGGCCTATTTCTATGTGAGTGGCTACATTTATTTGTTTTTATAACTATAATGCATAAACTATGAAATTATACAAAATGTATAAAAAAAGTACAACAGTTATTGTTTTCCAATGTTTTTTATTAATTTTTTTTTTTTTTTTTTTTTTTGGATTTACATTTAAAAAAATTAGCCTACTGCAATCATTCTAAACAGCTTGAATAAAACCTGTCAATATTTATTATAGACCACTGTAACTGTGTATAATCTAACAAACAAGTTTATTATGAAAATAAAAGTGTGTACACCAGAAAAATTGGACGATAAAGAAATTGCTAACAATAGTATAATAGATCATGTTTTATGTTTTTAGGCGTTTAGATGCAGAAATGGACAAATAAAATGTAAAATAAAATGTAATTGATTTAATTAAATATAGATTAATTCTTGTTAGAGCAAAATAATAAATACATACGTACACACATTAAAAAAGCAGCCAAGATGAATGAGTTTCATTTTTTTTATAGATTCAAATTGAAGACAGAAGCAGCTGGTATATGCGGTCACTTAACATTAAAATCCAGTAGATCCACTTCAGATTTATTTCTCAACAGTTAATGTTCACGTGGCTGTTTTCGTTCATATTCGCCAAGCTATTTTGAAATAATCTTGTCCGTTATGTGTTCGTTCGTACGACGAAAGGCAGAATCCTGCAGCTCGAGAGATATTATTCTGCCAGTCGCGGTGTCAAATAGTCTTTCACACTTAAACGAGTCACAAACACCTGCATTTAGCTCTTGCAGTGTTACAATGGGTTTATTGTGTGCATTTGTGGTAATATTTTATTTAAAAAAGCTCTTAAACAAGAATAAATTCGTTTGTTTTGAGCTCGACACTGTAAGCGCTGATCGGAGCGGTGATTTCAGATAGGCAGCCACAAATATTTAATTTTCACACAAACAGTTCAAAAACATCTGAATTTAGCTCTTGGTGTGTTCTAATTGGTTGATTGTGTGATATCGCTGTAATAATTTATTTTTAAAAGCTTTAAAACAGGAATAAATTCGTTTTTTTCTGAGCTCTTTACTCCAGACGCTCGTGATCAGAGCGGTGATTCATCTCTCCTATTTCTCACGTATCTCTGGCCAGAAATAATTTATCCATGAGCCCTGAACCGGTAATAATCAGATATGTTGGTTTAGCTTGTCAGTGTGAATTAAATCTAAGTATGTATTTGTATTTTTAACCGATTTAAAAGTGAAAGTAAAAGTCCGGTAATTGCACCTGTAGGGGCGCTATTTCTCTCAGACAATGGAAGTCTGAAGCACATATACTCAAACAGAGGGACAGAGTGAGATGAGATGTCTGACAGTTTTTTAATTTTCTGTTATCCATACAGTGTTGTAAAGTCGTGAAACTATCCATATTTACTCAGAATGACTTTTTTTCTGTATGAAAAAAGGTTTTGAAGTGTTTGGAATTTAAAAATGCAGGACAATTAATAATTCCATTTTTATTGTCATTTAAAAAAATCACCATGACAAAACCGTTCAAGCTATCCAAAATCCATTGGCAATTTAAGTTGTTTAAAATGTTTTGGCATCATGTAGACAAAGTTTGGTGTGTATAGTGTTACTCTCCTCTGAGCAGTATGCATTAATTCACAGCTAAATGTAAAAAAAAAATCCACATTCAAATCAAAATAGCTGACTTCCTGTTGATCGTAGCTGATGACTGTGAATTAGAAAGTTGTCCGTGTGGATAAGAACAATTTTTGTACCGAGTTTGGTGTCTGTAGCTAAAACTAACCCCCCCACTTTTGACAAAAGGTGGCGCTATAGAGTGCCTCTTCCACGCCCTTTTAAAAGCTTTTTCCATTGTCTAGCTATCAAGAATACTGATATGTGTTTTGAGTTTCATGTAAATCTGAGGTTGTTATCTGCCTCAAAATCACCATAACAGAATATTCAAGTTTGACACGTTGCCATGGCAACAATATATAAGATATCAATATCCCCACAACAGATTTATATCGGCCATGTTTTGTCATTATTCTGATGAAGTTTGAAGCAAATCGAGTAAAAATAAGATGCTGAATTCAAAGCATTTTGAAAATGACTCACTTCCTGCTGCCAGTTGGTGGCGCTATAACGTTGACTCTTAATAATCACATATATACGATCGGTATCATACATCGAACAAACCGATGAAGTTTGATCAAACTCAGGAAATGTATGTGGATGTTATTAGGCATTTCCTGTTTCTCACTTTTTGCCCTAATTTCAACGCCTCGCCACGGGCAAACCGTTCGAGATATAAAAAATCCCCTCGCAATTTTTCATCCCCAATGTCTTGAGATCATGTTCACCGAGTTTGGTGGCAATCATGTAAAAAACCTATGACAAGTATATCAAATTCCAGAACATGCTTTTTTTAAACAGCCATGAATAGCTGACTTCCTGTTGGGCGGAGCCTTTGACATAGAGCGCGAAAGTTGTTCAGCTCAATGAGATCTAAAAGTGTACTGAGTTTCATATAAATATATGCAAGTGTGTGTGAGCTATGGTTCAAGATTTCTGACTGTGTTCCAGGGGGCGCTGTAGAGCCCCTGTGCCACGCCCGGGTCCCAGTCTCTGTGGCGTCCTGATGGCCGCAGATTCCAATGTGTGTGCCAATTTTCAAGAGTTTTTGAGCATGTTAAGGCCCCCAAAAACCCCCGGAAGGTTTAATAAAAAATAAAAAAAATAATAATAATAATAATAAGAAAAAGAAATATAGCTGCAAGCAGCGATGACGGGCTCAAGCCACCAATGCCATCGCCACCCCGGTGGCATCAGGTAAACTGTGCCCAGCGGGCACATGCATTCACAATATCCCTCTGGCAGTGACGTTTTAAAGGATATGGCGGTTAAAGGGTTAATCCGAATCATCTAGACTTTAAAATCACATTCACAGAACAATATATATATATATATTCCCCAAACATATATATATATATTTAGTAACACTTTACAATAAGATTTCATTTATAAACATTATGTTAACATGAACAATATTTATATAGCATTAATTTATGTCAGTTAATATTCCAAACTTAAACATTAAAACATTGTTTTATTGTGATTTTTTTCCAAGCACATTTTACCAATTCCAAACCATATCAATCTTAATAACTACCATTATTTTTTATTTAATCATTTATGAGTGCTATACAATAGTCCAGGAAAGCTGTAAGAGAAAAACTCCTTATATTCATGTGCAGAATTATTAGGCTGTTTTCTTTTACAGATGAAATGCGCTAAAAAAGAGTTTTAACTCAAACTGTTTTAACTCAAAGTCGAAAATTATGAAATACCCATGAGAAATATCAAACACAAATGCAATACAGAAATGGATAAGTTAAGACTTGACCATTGTACAAAAATGCTGACTGGGTCATGAGGTCAGAAAAGAAGAAGAAAAAAAAAACAGGTCAAGAAGAACTGACAAAAATAATTGCAAAATAATTAGGAATTAATGTGAAGATTAATTTTTAGTCAATTCTGCAAGACAGACTTTCAGGAAAGGAGGTGGAATAAAAATGAGCTCCTAAATCTTAATCCCGGATTCTGGAAGATATATTCCTCAAACCATCGGACAAGAGGAGGTGGTGCTGGTCCTTCACGAGTCACTCTAATCTGTTCATAAAGCCTATATATAAAGTCTTAATATATAGTATTTCACAATACTTCATGGTATTCTAATCAAATCATTTTTTGGAATCTTAGATCTCTCAGAACCTGACACCGAGTAATTCTGAGACTCCAGGAAAGTGGCAGTTCTGTAAAATGTTGGCGCTGGAGACTAAATGCTCCCTGATAGTTTCACACCTAATTCACTTAACACACACACACACACACACATACACACACACACACACACACACACACACACACACATTACCCACAGTGACAGAGGGACAGAGTGACATCAGATGTATGATAGTTTTTTAATTTTCTATCATCCATATAGTGTTGTATAGTCATGAAACTATGCATATTTCCTCAGAATGACTTGTCTTCTATGTGTACATTTTTTTGAAGTGTTTAGAAGCTGCACTTAAAAAAATAAAAGACATTTACTGGTTACTTTTTTACTGTTACTTCAAAAAATCACCACGACAAAACCATTCAAGCTATTCAAAATTCATCCGCACCTGTACTGTAAGATACATTCTTTAAACAGTGGTAAAAGAGGATGTGGTGCTGATCCTTCAAGAGTCACTCAAAACTTATCTGTCCATAAAGCCTATAAAGAATTATTCTTAATATACAGTTCACAATACTTCAGCATGTTGTTCTAATTAAGTGAGGGTCATTTTATCAGTAAAATACATAAAATTCATATTATATTTCTTTAAAAGATTTCTATAAATGATTTAAATCATACTTGTTTCTACAATAATTATTTAAAAGTGATCCTATAGCTCCATCTGGTGGCCATTATTGTTACTAAGAATTGCCAGCTTGATTTATATGTTATGATAGTTTTAATTTTATGCTGGCTCTTGAAAATGATAAAGCTATGAAACTTACTGTGCTTCCTTCAAATGATGACTTCTAGGTATATAAAAAATTATGAAGAGTTGGAATTAAAAATTTTAAAGATATAGTAAAATAACTATGGTATTTTTTTATGTTACTTTAATAAATCTCTATGGCCACACCATTTAAGGTATCCTAAACCCATTCACAATTTAACATCTTCAGTATATGGCTTCATGTTAAAAAAGTTTGGTGTGAACTACTTGTGTCTTCTTGGAGGAGAATGAATTCATTTACAGGCTGAGTTTATCATAAATCCACAATAACATTTCTGAGTTCTGTATCAATCAGTGTTGTTGTTTGTTTATTTTTATTTTTTTATTTTTCATAGGAAGATAACTGACCCTTTACTCTCCTTTTTAATAAATTAGCTATTTATAGCTGTATTTATAAACTGCTTACTACTGACTATTAATATTGGGACAAGGCTTTATGAAGCATGAACTGACTATTTACTAATGAGTGCAGTTATTATAAAGTGTTATCAATGCATTTGCTAATGTTAACAAATTAGACATTATTTTACAGTGTTATCAAATCCCTTAAATGATTTGTAAGTGTTTTGTAATGATTTTATTGACCTAAAAGCATTTGTGAAAGTTCTGCTTGCATTACAGCTTAGTCTTGATCTGTGAGCTGAACGGATTTACTGTTACATCCATGAGATTATGTAAATTCAAATAAATATCATGTCACAGGATGTCAGAGGCCAGTATCAAATTAGTTTGAAATTATTATTTGCAGCACAAATAAGGTTTTTTAGGATTTTTAAAAATCCCTAAAACTGTTTTTATAACTATAATGCATAAACTATGAAACTATACAAAATGTATAAAAAAGTACAAGTTATTCTTTTCCAATGTTTTTTATTTATTTACAATTTTTTTTTTTTTTTTTTTTGGGATTTACATTTTTAAAAATTAGCCTATGGCAATCATTCTAAACAGCTTGAATAAAACCCGTCAATATTTATTATAGACCACTATAACTGTGTATAATCTAACAAACGAGTTTATTATGAAAATAAAGTGTGTACACCAGATAAATTGGACGATAAAGAAATTGCTAACAATAGTATAATAGAGCATGTTTTAGGTTTTTAGGCGTTTAGATGCAGAAATGGGCAAATCAAATGTAAAATCAAATGTAACTGATTTAATTAAATATAGATTAAGTCTTGTTAAAGCAAAATAATAAATAAATACGTACACACATTAAAAAAGCAGCCAAGATGAATGAGTTTAATTTTTTATATAGATTAAAATTGAAGACAGAAGCAGCTGGTATATGCGGTCACTTAATATTAAAATCCAGTAGATCCACTTCAGATTTATTTCTCAACAGTTTATGTTCACGTGGCTGTTTTCGTTTATATTAGCCAAGCTATTATGTATTTTGAAATAATCTTGTCCGTGATGTGTTCGTTCTTACGACGAAAGGCAGAATCCTGCAGCTCGAGAGAGAAATGTTATTCTGCCAGTCGCGCTTTCAAATAGTCTTGCGCACTTAAACGGGTCACAAACACATGCATTTAGCTCGTGTTGTGTTATAATGGATGTATTGTGTGCATTTATGGCAATAATTTATTTTGAAAAGCTCTTAAACAAGAATAAATTCGTTTGTTTTGAACTTGTGACACTGTGCGCGCTGATCGGAGGCAGTGATTTCAGATAGGCAGCCGCGAATATTTCATTTTCACACAAACAGTTCAAAAACATCTTAATTTAGCTCTTGGTGTGCGATAATTGGGGAATTGTGTGATATCGCTGCAATACTTTATTTTTAATAGCTATAAAACAAGAATAAACTCGTTTTTTTCTGAGCTCATCATTCCACACGCTCCTGCTCAGAGCGGTGATTCATCTCTCGTGTTTCTCACGTATCACTGACCACACATCAATTATTAATGAGCCCTGACCTTATAATAATCATATATGTTGGTTTAGCTTGTCAGTGTGAATTAAATCCAAGTATTTATTTGTATTTTAACCGATTTAAAATCGAAACCAAAAGACAGTCTCCTCCCTTTTTTATTCCGGTAACTGCACCTGTAGGGGCGCTATTTCTCTCAGACAATGGAAGTCTAAGCACACTCAAACAGAGGGACAGAGTGATATGAGATGTCTGACAGTTTTTTTAATTTTCTGTTATCCATACAGTGTTGTAAAGTCATGAAACTATGCATATTTACTCAGAATAACTTTTTTTCTGTATGAAAAAAGGTTTTGAAGTGTTTGGAATTTAAAAATGCAGGAAAATTAATAATTCCATCTTTATTGTCATTTTAAAAAATCCCCACGACAAAACCATCCAAGCTATCCAAAACCCATTCACAATTTAAGTTCCTCAATGTTTTTTCAACATGTACACCAAGTTTGGTGTGTATAGTGTTACTCTCCTCTGAGCAGTATGCATTAATTCACAGCTAAATGTAAAAAACAATCCACATTCAAATCAAAATAGCCGACTTCCTGTTGGTCGTAGCTGATGACTGTGAATTAGAAAGTTGTCCGTCTTGATAAGAACAATTTTTGTACTGAGTTTGGTGTCTGTAGCTAAAACTAACCCCCCCACTTTTGACAAAAGGTGGCGCTATAGAGTGCCTCTTCCACGCCCTCTTATGAAATTTTGCCAGTGTCTAGCTGTCACTAATACTGATATGTGTTCTGAGTTTGATGAAATTCTAAGCATGTTATATGCCTCAAAATCACCTGAGAAGTATTCCAGTTTGACATGTTGCCACGGCAACAATATTTTTAGATATCAATATCCCCCCAGCAGATTTATATCGGCTGTGTTTTAACATTATTCTGATGAAGTTTGAAGCAAATCGAGTAAAAATAAGATGCTGAATTCAAAGCATTTTGAAAATGACACACTTCCTGCTGCCACTTGGTGGCGCTATAACTTTGACTCCTAATAGTCACATATATGCGATCGACATCATACAATGAATAATCTGATGAAGTTTGATTAAAATTAGGAAATGTATGTGGATGGTATTAGACACTTCCTCTTTCTCATTTCTCGCCATAATTTCAAAGCCTCGCCACGAGCAAACCGTTTGAGATATCAAAAATCCCCTGGCAATTTTTCATCCCCAGTGTCTTGAGATCATGTTGACCGAGTTTGGCGGCAATCGACTAAAAAACCTATAACAAGTATTTCAAATTCCAGAGCATGCGCTTTTTACATAACTCTAAATAGCTGACTTCCTGTTGGGCGGAGCCTATGATATGCAATACGAAAGTTGTTCGGCACGATGAGATCTATATGTGTACTGAGTTTCATATTAATACGTGCAAGTATGTGTGAGCTATACATCAACATTTATAACTGTGATCCAGGGGGCGCCGTAGAGCCCCTGTGCCACGCCCAGGTCTCAGCCTCTGCAGGCTCCTTCAGGCCACAGATTCCAAAGTGTGCGCAAATTTTCAAGAGTTTTTGAGTATGTTAAGGACCCCAAAAGCCCCCACAACTTTGACGACAAATATGAATAATAAACCCCAAATAGCCAACTTCCTGTTGGGCGGAGCCTATGATATGCAATACGAAAGTTGTTTGTATTGATGAGTTCTATATGTGTACCGAGTTTCGTATGTCTATGTGCAAGTATGTATGATATATGGCCCTCCATATTCCAGGGGGCGCTGTAGAGCCCCTGTGCCACGCCCGTGTATCAGTCTCTGCCCGGCCCTAATGGCCGCAGGTTCCAATGTGTGTGCCAATTTTCAAGACTTTTTAAGCATGTTAAGGGCCCCAAAAGCCCCCGAAACCTTGAAGAAAAATAATAATAATAAATAATAATAATAATAATAATAATAATAATAACAAATAATCCTAAGGAAAACAATAGGGCTCTCGCCCTCCAGGCTTGAGCCCTAATAATCCTTAGGGGAACAATAGGGCTCTTCGCCCCTTCGGGCTTGAGCCCTAATAAGAATAATCCTTAGAAGAACAATAGGGCTCTTCGCCCCTTCGGGCTTGAGCCCTAAAAAAAATAATCCTAAGGAAAACAATAGGGCTCTTACATGGGTTTTCACCAGTTTACACTGTGGTTAGTTGAGCTGGATGTTGAATAGAAACCACCAGAGAGCCGCATCTATACAGATGGCCAATGCTGTATTATTTTTAAACCCTTCTTGCACTTACTGTAAATGAAAGTTTACATTTAAATAAGTGCATTATAAAAGTGCTTCTGTGTGAATTTGTTTAACTTTGGCATTGTTTGCGTGTATAGATCAACAGTCAGTGTACTGACCTTTTAGAAATGTTTTAGTTTTTTGTTTTTTTTGCACTAAAGGTGCAAAACTGCATTGATATTTTCGTGGGTAGAAACTTTGTCCCCCACATCAATATTCCCCTCATGCTTTTCACACTCTTACAGATGCAAAAAGTCATTTTGATTTACTTTGTTTCTGACTTGTGGCCCCTTAGTTTTCCAGGTGTTCTGGTGCTTTCGCATGTCACGTTAGCTCTGTAGTTGAGGTTTATGTCTGAGAATGTAGCGTGTGTGAGAACGGCAGGCGTTCGTGCTGACTGTGGTTTTGCACTATCGTTCATTAGAGATGTGAAGACCACATTTGCTTTCATATAGTATGTACAATGAGTAAAAATGTCAAATGTAGTCTGAGTGATTAGTGCGATTACCAGGCTCAAAGCACAAAGATTTACATCTGCACATTGCAGGTATAAAGATGTGAATGTTCTACTTGTGCAGCTGTGGTTTCTTTTAAGGCTTTTATGTTTAATCTAAAGCAAAAATGTGAGCATGTGCATGTTTGTCTAGGTGTGATAGAGGAGACATGGGCTGCATCTTAAAATGTAGTGAGCTAGACAGCATTTTTGGACATCATTAGGTACATTTTCAGTGGCACATGTCCAAAAATGCTGTCCAATTGGATCAATCTCTAAGCCTCTGGTCTCTTAAAAACCTATTTAGGCAGCATTTTAAGGTAATAAACGTGCTAAATTGTATTGAATGTGCATTTTTATTATATTTCAAATTGTATTAGTAGATTTTAAAAAAGAATCTAAAACTATAATTGCAGGGAACTTTATTGCAAAGTGCATTTTAATTGGTTAAAAATATTTTGTCATGGTTTAAATAAGTACTTATTTTGATGTGTTGACTTAATAACATGCTAAATTACATATAAAGTCCTTGATTAAATATTTAGCTGCAGTATACTGTATATTACACTGCAAATTAATCACTACAAATGTGTAATAAATACATGTACTGAAATACATGACGTACAAGTTTTAATAGAAATTAAATGAATTTTAATTGCTTGTCACTACATTTGGCAGTATACTTCACCCATATTATAAGTTATAAATTACAAAAAAGTTGTAGTTAAGTGGGTCAAAAAAGCATTTTGAAATTCAGCTGTATTAAATATAAACTTGAATAGGTTTCATTTAGTTACAAATAATTTGCTATTATGAAACCGAAAACACTACAAGAATATACTTAGGTGCAAACTGAATGTATAGTAAATATATTAGGTTTTGGAACCCTTTGTTGCACATGCAGCTTTTGGAATGTAACTATGATGTCCTGAAAGGCTGTCTATATAGTCAGATTACTAGGGTTTCTTTCAATAAACACATTTAGCATTGTGGTATAACAAACAAACAAACAAACAAACAAAAACCTTGGTGGATGAAGTGAGAAAACATTATACATTTTCTTATAAAACATACACTACCATGGGGAGTTCCTCTTTCTCCTCTTCTTTTTGATATTGCATTAGAACCGCTAGCGGTAGGGATTAGAAGTCACTTTAGTTAACATGGAATAAAGATCAGAGACACTGAAGCATTGGTCTGCCAAGTAAAATACACTGTCAAGGTCCAGAAAATTATGAAAGACATCTTCAGAATAGACCACCTGCCATTGGTAATTAAACTGTAATGTTATGCAGTGACGAGAATACTTTTTGCACACGAAGAAAACAAAAATAAAAAGTAACAACTCTTCTCCTCTGTGTCTCTCCGCATCACTATAGCGCCATTTTGGAGAACATCCGCTGAGCGCACACTACGTATGCTATTCTGTGTCAGCCGCGACACAAGGATACGTTTTCTATGTGTACTTTGATTTGAACGAAAACAGCTCATCCGTGCAGCGCGGATGACACAGAAGAGTACAATAAATGAATGAATAAAACGATCATACATTATCGCTGAAAGTCACATTTGTGTGTTGTATTTTTATACTTATTAGAATATTATGCTGTTAGCTTAGCAACATGTTAATGATTGGAATCAATTGTGAGTTGGGTCTCCTGTGTGTATGTGTATATATATATATATATATATTTATAAAAACCTAACATTAGCTTTTCTAATCTTTTTGTATTCTGTTTTCAGTTTTGTTTATTTGATTTTGATTGCTTCCATTGTCCTCAAAGCGTCAGCTAAATGACTAGATGTAATACAGACTGCTATTTTTGTGTTTTTTTTGTGTGCTATTTTTGTGTGTCCATATAAGTTTAGATGCTGCCTATTTAGGCAGGGGGCAAGACAGCTTGAAACAGAGCCTTTGTGTTGACTCACAGCTGTGGAAGAAAGAAGTGGACAGACCTGACACCCACATGGAAGACCACCGACACTTTCACTATCGCTCAGTCACGCCTCTCACTTTCATTCTGTCTTTCATTTTCCTTTCATTTCCATTTTCAGTGTTATGCAAATTATTTTTCCCCTATTGATTTTTTTTTCTATGTATGGTCCTGTCTCACTGCCTTTGAATGAGTGACCCTGTCTGATGGTCAGTTATTATAGTCTTCAGTTAAGGAAGTGGTTAAACACTGCTTACCACAGTCGTAACATACAGTCTTCAGGCTTAATGGGTGGTCAAATTCAGCTAAATGTTAAGGACACTGAAAAGAGACGTCCTCTCGCTGAAACAAAAGAAACTGCAAAGTGTGGTCACATGTCTATAGACTTTAGACCTTTGCTTGTGTCTGTTCACTGCACACAGCTGTTAAGGTATCATGTAAAATTAATATATACTCAGGTTTATTTACAGTTTGTAAAAATCCTGTTTTTGTGGTTGTTGTTTTATTATAGTTTTGCATAAAAATAAAATGTAAGTAATTTAAGCCAAATGTGTTATTTAATATTTTGTGAAATTTACTAGCAATTGCTGAGGAAAGCTGTAAAAACCACACCATTTTTTAAATATATGGAGTCTAAATTCTTTATATATGGTACTACGGTAAATGATCAGAAAATACAGTAAAAACAGAAATACTGTACAATATTCTTATAATATTAGTTTTTTTTAATATGTATTATAATGTAAATTATTCCTGTGATGCGAAGCTGAATTTTCAGCATCATTACTTTTCAGTATCATTATATCAAACAAAAGAACAGCATTTATTAAAAATATAAATCTTTTGTAGAATTTTGTAGCTTTTGGAACCCATCTAAAGCAAAACAAAAACAAAACACAAAAAATACAAACACGGAGTTCCAGGGAAAAAAAGAGGAGTGTATGTGTGTATGCCAGGGTTGTGGTGTGTCTGTGTGTTTGTGTTCACACTGCTGAACCCTGTAATTTGCAGAGGGAGACAGACTGCTGCGAGACAAGCTTACATTCACAAACTGCACTCGCCGTGATGCTGCTCCTCACATTATGCCTGGACTTTCCCTTACTGCCAGATCACACACACACACACACACGCGCACACACAGTATTTATTTCCTACTGAGTGAGTCAGGGTGCTCTCCTCCACATGCTGACAGCATACATCTTACATAAATAATTCTGTAATAGAAAAAGTGACGCTTTCTATATATACAATGGGATCCGGTTCAAAACCACTTTGAAAGTCTGAGTTTTTTTTATCTGTACATCAAAATGTATAATATGTATTATTATTATTATTATAACAGATAGTTATGCTGATAATATAAATTGTGTTATCTATCTATCTATCTATCTATCTATCTATCTATCTATCTATCTATAAACTGTACAGACCAAAAGTTTGGACACACCTCATTCAAAGAGTTTTCTTTATTTTCATGACTATGAAAATTGTAGATTCACACTGAAGGCATCAAAACTATGAATTAACACGTGTGGAATTATATATGGAATTATATACATAACAAAAAAGTGTGAAACAACTGAAAATATGTCATATTCTGGTTTCTTCAAAGTAGCCACCTTCTGCTTTGATTACTGCTTTGCACACTCTTGGCATTCTCTTGATGAGCTTCAAGAGGTAGTCACCTCAAATGGTCTTCCAACAGTCTTGAAGGAGTTCCCCGAGAGATGCTTAGCACTTGTTCTGTCTGCGGTCCAGCTCACCCCTAAACCATCTTGACTGGGTTCAGGTCCGGTGACTGTGGAGGCCAGGTCATCTGGCGCAGCACCCCATCACTCTCCTTCTTGCTCAAATAGCCCTTACACAGCCTGGAGGTGTGTTAGGGGTCATTGTCCTGTTGAAAAATAAATGATCCAACTAAACGCAAACTGGATGGAATTGAATGCCGCTGCAAGATGCTGTGGTAGCCAATGCTGGTTCAGTATGCCTTCAATTTTGAATAAATCCCCAACATTGTCACCAGCAAAGCACCCCCACACCATCACACCTCCTCCTCCATGCTTCACGGTGGTAACCAGAGTCCATCCGTTTCACCTTTTCTGCGTCGCACAAAGACACGGTGGTTGGAACTCAAATTTGGACTCATCAGACCAAAGCACAGATTTCTACTGGTCTAATGTCCATTCCTTGTGTTCTTTAGTCTCTTCTGCTTGTTGCCTTTCTTTAACAGTGGTTTCCCAGCAGATATTCTACCATGCAGGCCTGATTCACACAGTCCCCTCTTAACAGTTGTTCTAGAGATGTGTCTGTTGCTAGAACTCCGTGTGCCATTGACCTGGTCTCTAATCTGAGCTGCTGTTAACCTGTGATTTCTGAGGCTGGTGACTCGGATGAACTTATCCTCCACAGCAGAGGTGACTCTTGGTCTTTCTTTCCTGGGGCGGTCCACATGTGAGCCAGTTTCTTTGTAGCGCTTGATGGTTTTTGTGACTGCACTTGGGGACACTTTCAAAGTTCATTTCTTCAAGTAATGATGGCCACTCGTTTTCCTGTACTTAGCTGCTTTTTTCTTGCCATAATACAAATTCTAACAGTCTATTCAGTAGGACTATATCCACCTGACTTCTGCACAACACAACTGATGGTCCCAACCCCATTTATAAGGCAAGAAATCACACTTATTAAACCTGACAGGGCACACCTGTGAAGTGAACCATTTCAGGTGACTACCTCTTGAAGCTCATCAAGAGAATGCCAAGAGTGTGCAAAGCAATAATCAAAGCAAAAGGTGGCTACTTTGAAGAAACTAGAATATGGCATATTTTCAGTTGTTTCACACTTTTTTGTTATGTATATAATTCCACATGTGTTAATTCATAGTTTTGATGCCTTCAGTGTGACTCTACAATTTTCATAGTCATGAAAATAAAGAAAACCTTCTTGAATGAGAAGGTGTGTCCAAACTTTTGGTCTGTACTATATATATACAAACATACTATAAACTATCATTTTGTCCAAAATACATTTAAACAAACTTCAGGAACTAAGAAAACTTAGAACATTCTTCTCTTTGAACACTCCATTTGAACAGACATGCACATTAAAATTATTACAACAAATTTGTCAAATGCAAAGCAAATACATAATGAATAACCTTAACATTACCATTAATAAAAAAAATAGTTGAACATTGCCAAACATTAACAAAAATGAAACTTAATTGCTTTTAAATACCTTGCTACTTTTTTTCTCTTGAGAAAATGAGCTAGTTTATGTATAAGGGAGCGATAAACGGTATGGAGTACATTAGAAATGTTAGCAACATGATTAAAACTCCAGAAATCTCCAGGTAGTATCTGGCTGTCTGAGCCTGTCATAAATCCTTGAGCAGGAGTAGTTAGATGCTGATTCCATCTGCTCTGTTGTGGCAGAGCTGAGTGTTCATGGGTAATGTGAGATTTCTGATACCCGTCACTCGTCATCTAAAGGAGTCACAGAATATTAAAGTTCCCTCTTTCATTTGAGTCTCTGCCCCAGTGTCTTTCTGCATTTTGAGTGTTAGTGTAACCCAGAGTTCCCCATCTCGGGTTTCCCTTTTAGTCGGCCATCTCAAACATTTTTGAGTGAGTAAATGTGTGCTGTCTTTCCAGTGTGGGCGAGAGACATGCAGCCAGATCAAGCAGTGCTGAGTAGGCAGTTTGAGGTTATTAAAATAAAAAAACGGAGTAAATACTTGCGAAAGGACACTGTGCATGCATTGATGGGAAAGTCAGGGATTTTAATGCAAACTTGCTGTGCGGTTGGTTTCTAGTAGACGTTCCTACTCTACTGCTGTGTCTGACCTTATCAGATGACAGGTCTCTGTCTGTCTTCCCATTGTCGCCCCATTGCTACTTATTTGCATAAATTTGAACTCTTTATCAACCGTTTTGAATCTCGAACTATTTATCTTTCTCAGAATACCAGAAATCAGCCTTCTGAGGGGCTAATCCCTGTGCCCTAATCCAGGGGTTTCCAGTTCCAGTCCTGTCGCCTCATCAATCTGCACATCTTGTATGTCTCTCTTTTATCTGACAGGCTCACTTGAAGCAAGTATTCTATTTGAGCACAAGTGCGCTGTGAAGTGGACTTCAAAGGGTATTTCACTATCTTAGGGAAGATTCCAAGCCAAAGCAGGTGTGTTTGCATTTGATAGTTCAGGGGTGTAAAATCATTGAGATGCGACAGTTACAAGTCATCTGTAAGGCTTTTGAATTTGAGAGATCCAACTGAATATTATAATTGACATGTTTGATGATGTTGCAGGGTGCTGCGATTACGAATAAACACAGTGTGTCAAATGAAGTGAACTTCAGCAGATATCCCATTCTCAGGGAGCAGGGACCTGTGAACACTGCCAATAGGGAGTTCATGAAGCTCTTTTCTAACACACTGATGACCTGAATCAGGTGTGTAATGCCAAGTTTACCCGCCAAAATTTTAAAGTCATTGGAATGCTGCTGTTCTTGCATTGAACGACTGTCTGGGGTACCATATAGTTGCTAGATCAGCGACAGAGGATCACACATTACACAACTTCTCAATATGAAGAATCGCAACAACTCTGCCTTGTCTATGTTTCCCAAACCCAATCTTGTGTGTGTTTGGCTGTGAAATAACATAACATCAGGCAAGATAGAGGCATCCTCACGTGAGAATGGATTTATTCCTGTCAAAAATGGTAGCCTGAAAAAAGCTTGCAATCCAAGTTTGTACAATGATTGGAAGTAAAAAATAAAAAGTGAACAGAAGAAAATCAAGAAGAGAATGATTGCTTGCTGATGTTCTTTTGCAGGTCTAGCCTGTTATGACTCCTCACTGAACTTTCCAAACGAGGATCATTGGAATTATTAGTGCCAGTGAAGAACCATTTTAATGTACTTTATTGCATCTTTAATGGCAGTTTTAAAGTTAAATGTCCCGTGAGTGGCGCAAAAACACTGGTTCAATATGTATCCTGGCACATTATTATTATGTTTATAAAGGCACACATTGCTGTGTTTTTATGACGTTGCTTCGGGTCCAAGGTGTCAGGGAGTGCCTCTAAAAGATTATGCTCTATCATGTTAGAAATATACCCTTCACCAAACCCAACCCAAATATTATATACCCAAAACAGTATTGAAGCATACTAGTAGTAGTAGTAGTAATAATAATAGTAATAGTAAATGTTGAAATCACCACACTCTTACAAGGAACAATACTTACACAGCCTTCAATAGTTGCGTTTCCACTGTCGGGCAAAAATCGGGCATGCTAGTGTGTGCCAGGGCCAGTCGCGTTTCCACTGTCACTTTCGGTGGTTGATCGTGCCTCGTCGGTGCTTCCTCAGGGCCAATGGCCTGTTTTTTTTGGCCCGACAAAAACCTTGGGCCAGAGCGGGCCAGCTGGGTCTAGAGGAGTGGTTATGAACAAAGGCAGAGTTTCTCTGCGTCTGAAGAGCATCAGCGCCACGGATCATTTCAGAAAGATAACCGCTTTAACACCAGCATTAAAGACTTTTAAAAATAAGTTGAGCTCAAAACTCAGTGTTTGAAATAACTTGATCCGATGTGGATTATAATCACCATACAACGCAGAAATATTTATAAATGATGCAAAAGACTGTGCACGCTAGGCATTAACGTTACCATAGTAAACATGGAAAATGCGACCATTTGAAGAAATCAGATGTCAACTTCTTATTTTATTATTTTAAAAATTGTGTATTTATTTAGTAATATTTTATCTATCTTAAGTCTCATCTTCGAGAGTTTAGCTCCATGTAGCCTATCTTAAAAATATAATGTTTTTTTGCTCGGGAGCAAAACATTTTAAATCCTGATAAATTAATTCATTATGATCAATATATCACTCATTATAGTAAAACTTTTACAGTAAAAGGATTTAAATATCCAAATATACAAACAAACGGCTGCTTTTATAGTGTTCGTTTTGTGATCATGCTAGTTCCAGTGACTTATTTCTTATTAGTTTTCTGATAACCTCTCTTTGTTGGTGAAATGATGGAGTTGCCTGATGTTGTTGCATGATGCATGCTGAGAGGCGCTACAGTGCTACAGGTTCGAGGCTATTAGCCCCACCCGGCCTATTTGAAGCACTGGCTCACACTGGCCCAACACACAAGCAGCAGTCTAAAACTGTTTATTTATTCACAAAAAGGCCCTAAGTTTACTTCAAGTATG
This sequence comes from Carassius gibelio, assembly GCF_023724105.1. Classification (NCBI taxonomy): domain Eukaryota; kingdom Metazoa; phylum Chordata; class Actinopteri; order Cypriniformes; family Cyprinidae; genus Carassius; species Carassius gibelio. The sequence goes on from NC_068415.1 coordinate 19,878,468, forward strand.
AACAATGAGGCATAGACAAGTTCAGTGTTTAAAAAACGGAACAAACTGAAAGAGCGATCTATATTACAGCTCTATAGATGAAGCATACAGACTATTAGAGCCACAGAAAGACAAATGTTTCAATGAAAATGCATAACATACAATTCATTATTTACATTAACAATGATTCGGGGTGAATATAATATGATTTAATGGAAAACTATGTGAATGGTGCTCTGTGGCGTGGAAGGATTTTCTGTCAGCTGCATTTAAATCCCGGTCTGAAGTTTCTCGCTCTGTTCAATGTGCAGCATCACGTATCTAAACAAATAGCATATGCTTTCAGTGATTTCAGCCACTAGAGGCCACTCTCGCACTGTATAATCAAAACAGACTCCAGCAACAGACTCAACAAGGATATCGGCCTGTATTTTTGCCGATAACCGATTGTTTCAGCTATCAACTAGCGGTGCTGATTAATTGGCAAAACCGATACACCGGTCGACCTCTAGTGTTAACAAATGCAAAAATTATACAAAAACGTGTTTGTTGATGCAACCATGCCATTTTAACTTCCTTATGCATGTTTTAACAATCTTGTCAAACCGTAGTTTCACCTAATCTGTACAAGAGCTCTTTACTTCTCAAGTAAGGTACTGCGTGAGCTACCAAGCAAAACTACTGAATATGAAAACCCATACATACAGTATGCAGCTGGATATGTGATTCTTATGTTCAAAAGTATCAGTTTTCGAATCTTGCAGCATGTTGAAATTTTTTTGAAGTCATAACATAATAATTCTTAAGTAATTGTGCAAACATTGGTATTTATTAATCCAAGCTGTGGACGGTTTGAATCAAATTTTGTGTGAAAAAGAATAAAAGTTGTTGGAGTTTTACTGCCTCTAGTCTTTGTTTCAACTCTTAACTGCAGCGATTCGTACAGTATGTATAGGTATTTCAATCATGACAACTCTCAACAGATTTCTGCGTGGTAATCGTTATAACAGTGTTTATGTATTTGGTCTTGCCGGAATAGATCTGAGACACTGCAGCTACTGCAAGCAACTACAGGGACTTGCTAACGCCAATGCATACGGCAATATGGTGCTGTGAGTATATAAGACATTCTGCTGCTGCACAAATAGTATTTAAAATACTCTGTAGTAGATCTAGAAATGTGGAGCTGGGGAATGTGGAGGGTTTCAGAGGAACTCTGAAAGCATTCTGCAAAATGCTCAAGTGGATATTAACCAGCCATTTAAATGCTTTTAGAGGCACGTTACATATTTCCACTGAGCCTGGGTAGGAACTTTCCCTTGTCCTGTATCATTCTCTGTCATTGCCTGTAGCTCATCACCGTTGTCATTTCCAACCTGACCTCACGGCAGTTCATTCATATTTTATGAGGTGGCTAATTCATAGGAATTCATACAACCTCGCTCCTACAAATTCATACTTTTTGTGAAAAATCATACGTATTTTACGAGGTGACAAATTCGTAGGAGTTTGTACGAATGACCTCCCCTCAACCTACACCTGTCAGAAAAACTGAGGTCCTAAGAATTCGTACAAATTAGCCATCTCGTATAATACGAATTGATCATAAGTTATCATTTCCAGTCAAAGCACATTACACACTGCAGGACTGTAAGTCGCCACCAGGTCCAGATATTTGTATAATGCTGTATCTCACAGTCATTGGCAACGCATCTGTTTAATAACACACACTACGCAATTGTCACTCTATCGATTTTTACTGAGCTTACCTCCGATTTAACACATTTGTCTGCAATTTCTGCAAAACTGTTGGTGAAAAAATTTAGTGTTCAAATCGTGCAGTGTTAACCTGGCATTAGAACGACAGACAAGGCAGTTTTGGCCTAATGGTTAGAGTGTCGGACTTGTAACCCGAAAGTTGCAGGTTTGATTCTTAGTACCAGCTGGTAATATGAGTGGGGGGAGTGAATGAACAGTGCTCCTAGGCACCTAACCCCCGAAATGGCTGCCAATTGCTCCAGATGTGTGTGTTTGCTGCTCACTGCTGTTTGTGATCACTTAGATGGTTAAAATTCAGAGCAGATAGCTGTCTTCTAACAAACTGATGACTGGAATAGGGAACTGCTGCCCTAAATCCTTTCCAAAAGTTTACCCTCTAGTGCTTCGAAGTGATGAATGGTGTAGGGGCCAAAACTGTTTTCTTTAAACTGTTCCTTGGAACTGCTGAACAACTGGTCACATATTTAAACTCGCGGCGAGGAGACCGCCAAGTGAACATCAGTACTCTTGGAAATCCTACATTCTGAAGGGTCCTTTAAAGTGGCCAGTTTTGAGCACTTTGGTCTGGAATGACCCCTCTCCGAAGTGCCCTTTTAAGGGTGATTTTTTTCTGTTTATAACACAGCAGCAAACTGCACATGCACACTCTAACAGCTGATATATAGAGTGGAGGATTCGACAGGCCAATATATGGTGACTGGATGCATGTAAGAATGTGACTGCATATACTGTTAACGACACAATTATGACATAGTAGTATGCCCCAAAACTTGCTAACCCTTCTGTTCCACACTCAAAACTAAGTACTTTTTCTTCAGAAAATGACTAGGCAATAGTATAATTAGGCTACAGTAATTTTTTACACTACAAAATCATTTCCTGAATCATTTCCTGAACAAGATCTCGCTTCGTTTTAGTCATCTATAGTGCAATAAAGAGTTTGACCTTTTACCTCAAAGCAACAAGTCAAAGGTTAGAGGTGAAAGACAATCTGCTCTTGCTTTTTCAAGAATGCCTCTAGCAGTGTCACAAAGATGTTCAGTGGAGTGTCTGAGCAAAGTAACCTCTACAATCATGTCAAATCAAAGACATGTGGCTATTTGCATAGACCTGCAGGGGGGTCACTATTAGATTGGCCTCTTACGAGAAATCCACTTTCTATTTAGACCACCTGATGACCCTACAATATGCTAAATTTCCATGTTTCAACAGTGCAGTGAATTCTAAATTGTACATAGGGTTTTCACATGATTTGAAAACTACTGATGAACTCTGTCCTGCTGATTTCATTCAAACACACATTCTTGTATGCCAGTAATGTTTTCTTAGATAGTTCTCTTTATTTTTTTTCCCCCATGTCCAGAAAAGTCCCAATGGTGGTCTTGTTTATGCTATTCATTGTGGTTTAGAAAAGGCTAAGTTTAAAAAATGTGTGCGTGAAATGGAGGAGGGGACTTTTTAACACCACAAGTGTCCACGTGGACCTCTGAGAAAACAAGCGAGTGAATGAAAGGACAAGATAATCAATATTAGAAGCAGATGTTGTGAATGAGAGTGTCCTCCAGGGGTTACTGATGTTGTGGCCCCTTTGGAGGTCACTGGAGGTTTATACTGTGGCTCTTAATGCGCAGGACACTCAGAAATATATGGTCAAGCATTTCGAAATCGGCTTGTCTTTTTATTTTCTCTTGTCTGTTGTTATTTCATTATTATTATTTTTTTGTGCTTTTCTGAACCAAATCTGATTTAAACATTATGAAGTATGTGTTGAGTAGATCTCAGATGGGAAAATTTAGTTTAGCCTACAGGTGGTGTTTTTGACATTTCTTGATTTACTTTAGCCAAACTTGTTGGAAATCCCCAAATTATTATTTCTTGCTCATGAATGTAGGTGCCTTTTTCCACAGAATAATTGCAGTTGGTCATAAATATGCAATCATATAATAATTTTGAGTTTACTTTCCAACATTCTGTAATTTCTTTCAAGTAAAAGCCTCAGTTTCTCTTTTAATATTAGGAATAATGTTTTGTTACATTTTCTTTAATTTTAAGAAATAATTCATTAATAATTATGAACACAAAATTAATTCAGCCATCATGAGATGCATACAGAATAACAAATAAAATTAGTAATTGAAAAATTACTAAGTCACAATTGTACTTTTAGAGAATAGAGAAGATGCGCAAATCCACTTCATTTTCAGCGTTTATTGGCGCATCTTCTCAGTTAACAACGGCTCTGTGTAGTAACAGCTGCTCTATGTGAAATCACCCACCTGATGGAATTAACCGCTGATTAGAGAACCGGCTTTACTGACGAGATGCGCATTAACGATCGGCCGATCGTGAAAGGAGCACCCCTAATTGTTTTTGTCTGTTTGGATGGATGTACTGTTCATTTAAAATGATTAAATTCTAGGATTTAACAGTATTGTAACAGTAACACATTAAATCAAAGCACTGGTGCAAAATGAAGTGGTTTAGGAGACACTCTGTGTGATGTGGAAAGTAATCCCAGAAGCATGTAATGGTGAGCAAACAGTGATTCTCAGCATACAGCTACAGCAGGGTATTTTTCCACTGACAGCCAGGTCAGAACATAGGTTAAAGGAAACAATAAGAGATGGTAGAAACCAGCGGAGTGTTTTTCTAGAGGAGTGGATGCACAGTTAAATAGGTGAAATATGGTGGCCTCAGCAGGTGGGGGGGATCTAGGTTATATCTAATAGAGAGAGAAAGTTAGGGAGACAGACGGGAGGGAGCGTTTTCCCCCTGCTTTCGCCTGTCTGGGTTTTTCTTTGAGCTCAGCAGGACTGGCAGAATCCGTCTGCTAATTCACATTTCACACATACCACCAGGAGGCCTCCGACAGACTGAGAGAGGGATTGTGGGAAGGAGTGAGGAAAGGCAGGACTTTACTTAGAGAAAGTGTGAACGGAAAGACAAGGGAGATAAATGGAAAATTTGTAATAGTAACAGAGTGAAAGAGGTGGAGAAATGGAGCTGCTGTACTTTGTCAGATGCTGAAAATGTGAAGTCGGTCAGTAGGTTTGGTTTAAGTTGGCATGAGTGAGCAGCAGGCTGGCAGGCTCCAGGGTAACACCAATAAAGATGCCAGCATTTGTTCCTCATTCTTTTTACACTGTTGTGTCCTATTACAGAAAGACATTTTCATCTCAGTCTAAAACAGTTCAGTGACTATTAATTTGTTTGTTTGTTTGTATGTATCAACAGCAGTTCATTCATGTAATGACTTAAACCTACTTTATAACTACTCTACATTTTATTTTGATATTATTTGGTGGAACAAAGTACAAAAAAATACAGTAAAACAGTCCTGATTTTAGTCTTAATCTTTTATTTAAAAAAAATTCAGCAATAATAATAATATTGGACAAATATTGGTTTAAAAATAGCTCATTTGCTTATGTTTATGTAGACCCACATGCAGGAAAAAAAAGAACTTTTTTTTTGACCTTCTACTTTCTTCTTCTTTGTCGTCTTCTTTTAAATAATAATAATACATAAGTAATTGTTTAGTTTGTTTATTTATCTGGTATATTTTTTAATTACTAAATTGCTTCATTGCTTATTAACGTGATTCATTTGTGGGGGAAATCGTGGCCTAGTGGTTAGAGAGGTTGACTCCTTACCCTAAGGTTGTGGGTTTGAGTCTCGGGCCGGCAATATCACGCTTGAACGTACCCTTGAGCAAGGCATCGAACCCCCAACTGCTCCCCGGGCGCCGCAGCATAAATGGCTGCCCACTGCTCCGGGTGTGTGTTCACAGTGTGTGTGTGTGTGTGTCTGTGTGTGTGTGCACTTTGGATGGGTTAAATACAGAGCACGAATTCTGAGTATGGGTCACCATACTTGGCTGAATGTCACTTCACTTAACCAACATGCAGATTTTTTAAATATTATTATTATTATTATTATTGTTGTTGTTGTTGTTGTTGATTATTATTAAATAAATAAATGAATTGTGTAATACAATAATAATAATAATAATAATAATAATATATAATCTATAATAATAATAATTTTCAACTAAATTGCTTCATTGTTTATTAAAAAAAACAGGAATGATATCAGTGATTTCTTTCCTGATATGTTAAGGTGTATACTCCAACATTCAGGTGTAAACTTTTCTTGAAAATAGTTATCTTTTTTTTCTTTCTTTTTTTTAAGAATGATTAAATGAAACCAATATTAATGGAAAGAGTACATGTTATATATATATATATATATATATATATATATATATATATATATATATATATATATATATATATATATATATATATATATATATATATATATATATATATATATAAAAATTATATATATTTCTCTGGATTTCATTATCATGGACGTACTTATCATTGATCCAAGCACTTAATGCACACACTGTATAAAGACCAGATGTGTATTATCCATGCTTGATGATGTCTTTGGATCACAGGATTTCAGGGAAAATGCTGTTTGGATTATGGAAACCTGAGTCAGAACCGGAGTCCTTTTCTTATTCATTTCTCCTATCTGTCCATCTCCTCCTTCCTTTGGTTTGCATCCAGATGCTTGCTGTGCTGCATCCAGGCGCTCAGGCTAAGTCAGAGTTGTTTTGCTGGAGGACTGTGGCCGTGGGGGATTTTTTTTTGTGTGTGCTGTCCAGAGGCTGTAAATACCAGCAGAGCAAGTGTGGTCTATTTACTCTGGCTGAGACATCTGCAGCTCAAACCCCGAGACACAGAAAGAGGCTCTGATAATCCCACTTCTCTGAAACATTTGTCTCTGTGACTGAGGTTTTGGTTCCCAGATACAACCCTAGAGGAATAGAGATGAGTCTGGACTGTCTCTCTGCGTCCTGAGGAGACACGTGACTGACAGCAAACTCACAGCTGTGAATAGAGCTGGTTGAGATGGAGAAGACAGAGTTCAGAGTCCAGAGAGGCTGCCTTATGTCATCTCACCTGTGTATATAATCCATCAAAGTACCATTTGGCCCCTTAAATGGACTGGGATTATTTATTTGTTTGTTTGTTTTTGAGTTTGTTTCTTCATATGAACACTTTTGGAGTAATGTAGCATTATATCACTTTTTCACCAATGGATACTCTGCTGTGAATGGGTGCCGTCAGAATGAGAGTCCAACCATTTGATTAAAAACATTAGAATAAACTACAAGTAATCCACACCATTCCAGTACATCAATTAAAGTCTTGTGAAGTGAAAAACTGTGTGTTTGTATTGAACAAATCCATCATCAAAAATTTTCTTCAAATGGTTACTTCCAGCTAAATTTTAGCTTTCTTTTCTGAAACAGGAGAGAAAAATGCAAGCACTGCTAGCAAGCAAAAAAAATAATTAAAAAAAAAAATAAAATACAGTTTTTTTTTTTCTCTCCTGTGTGAAATGTTGCAAAGACAATGTACATTATAACTGCAAAACAGATCAGTGGCCAGACATCTGTGGACAGACCTGCAGGAGTGATGGATGAGAACCTGCCAGGTGATTTATGTGAGACAGGAAGGGGGAGGGGTTGTCAGGGCAGGGGTACGTCCACATTAAACGCTGGTTTGAACCCTCCCAGGGGCCCTGCCGTCCCCTGCATCTTTGAAGTCTTGAGGGTAAGTGCTCTTTAGGGGCCCTGTTTGTGGAGGCAACAGTGTGTCTGGATCTAGTAAAGGACCATGGATAGTGTGGGCATTAGAAAAAAAACTGAACAAACCGTGTTTTGGCTGTGAAAACATTTGGGTTTCTTTTGGGTTTCATCATATTTGGCTTTGTGTGAGTCTTTTATTGTTTAACTAGTAGACTTTTCATGGGTGTTTTTACAAATGACAGTCTTTGTTTTTAACAACTCTTGTCAAAGAGTTTATGAATGTGCTGTGTTCCCGAGTGTGGTCGAACAACCTTCTTGAAGCCATCAGAAATTCATCAATCATTTTTATTTGAAAGATTGGTTGGCCCCACCGCCCAACCCAACTGTGCATCATGAGATTGTTTCCCTCTCTCTCTCTCTCTCTCTCTCTCTCTCTCTCTCTCACACACACACACACACACTCACACACACACACACTCTGTCTTTTTTTTCATCCATGGCAAATATCTATGGAACATTCCAGTCTAATTACTGTGATTTATGTAAAATGTCAACCTTCTGTCCATTTGGAAAAATATCAGGATCTGTTTGTAGAATCTGGAGAGGGTTTTTTCAAAGGGAAATGTGGCAGAAAAATAAGTGGAGAACGGGCAATCACTTACACAAAAATATCATTTGTCATCTTCAGAGACTAAAGAGTACAACGCGGGAGATATCTAGACCACCCTTCCATGTCAGCCTCATGTCACAGTATTTAACTGATAACCTTATGTTTTATTGAACGTGAGGAGAGAATGACAGAGTTTAAATGACACAGTCCTATAAGATATTTTTTTAAATGTTTTTGAAAGACGATCACCATGGCTGCATTTTTTTTTAAGTCAAAAACAAGGTAACACCGTAATATGAAATATAGTTATAATAAAAAAAAAAAAAAAAACAGTTTTCTGTGTTTATATAGTATATTGTAAAATAAAAAAAATTATTGTGAAGGCAAAGCTCAATTTTCAATGGCCATTACTTTCATTGTTTGAAATGAATCTATTATAAATTATTACAAATATTATACATTTTGAAGTTGGGTTTGCCATTTGACAAATGTCTTTTATTTGATTTATTAAGAGTCATCTCTACTTCACGTATAGTAGATGTTTTGACTGTGTCCCAAAAAAGATATCAAAATGAAATGTGTCATGCATGTCGTCTCGTCTATAAATGATTCCAGAATACATGATTTCCCGTCAGTAATTTCATAACGCCTCAGACGCAGACTGATTTCATGCTCTGAGCTCATCCTGACTCTCTGGAAGTGTGTGGGAGGATGAGCCCTCAGATAAGTCAATAAAATGGAAAGCGCCGGAAAAGATTTACTCAGAATATCCCACAACAATGTTAGGCAGTTTAACCTCTTTTTTTAAATCCTGCTGGCGGTGCTGCATTTTATATTGTCACCTGTTTGGGTGTTATGATGATACCGTTCATGACTTTCATTTTGAAAAGTCTGTTTAGACTTGGTCTGGGATTCCCGGAGAAAGCTGTCTGTTTGGATTTACATTTAATCTCAATGGTAGTTTATCATCTGAAATTTGAGGTCCATTTAGGTTGTAAATGTTAGCCTTGAGTCAGGTATGATCTTTGCAATGCGGAGCAGTCTAGCCTTGTAGACACATGTTTAATGTCCTGTGATATTTTTTTTTTTTTTTGATTGATGTCTTGGCTGTCACCCAAAAATCATTTACTCACCCTCGAGTTTCTTCAAAACTTTGAGTTTCTTCCTTCTTTTAAACATAAAAAGAGATATTTAAAATAATGTTGGGAAACAAACAGCTGATGATCCCCATTGACTTGCATTCTGCTTTAATATTAACATATTAGTTTTGCTGCTTTTGAACAAACTTAAAGTTCTGTTCCAGACTGAAATACATTTTAGAAGTATTTTCTAGTATTTTGACCCAATTTTTTTTTTTTTTTTTTTTTTTGTATTTCAAAAAGTTGTCAAATCTGTACAAATTAAAAGCAGTTCTACAGTATTACTTGACCAGACGTCACCGTAGGTAAGGGCTTTTTTGAGGTGTGCGTCATTTACAGCTGTCCTTAGGGAAGCTGAATAATAAATCTGGAAGTTATTTTAATGATTCACAGATAGAGGTCAACTATAAAAGAACAGCCTGGCTTCTCATTATAGACGTTGTTTTTTTAGCTGTGTAAAGCCAGAACTTGGTGTGCGAGAGAGTTTCGTTAAAAATATATTCTCAAATATTTGTTACGAATATTTTGTATTATACTACACAGAATGAAACGTGTATTGGATCAAGGGTAGAACATTTTTAAATATGTGGTGAATATAGTGCTGACATCAGCTGTTGTTGAGTCTCAAACTAGTTTTTGCTTCGAGAAGAAAGGAGCACCTGTGTAATGTAAGTGCAGTGATTCACTGACTCATGATTATACTTCTAAACCTCAGATGTTTTGGCTAACCTGACTTGATGTTTTCACTAAACTCATTTTGGAATTTCAAATGTTGGGAAAGACACTTGTAGTCATTTACTGTAGAAAAGAAAGCAAAAAGGTGGTGAGTTAATCACCACGTCTGTAATATTCTCATTTCTCCTACACTAAAAACACTTTAGTGACTCACTTGTTTGTTTCCTCTTTACCAACAACTTGTCTCTATAGCTCAGCAATCCAGAGATATATTTCTGTAACAATAATGTGAGCTTATCGAACAAAAATAGGACCATGATACCACATACAATGTAAGTTTACTTTGATTTGAGCTCAATACTTCCAAATAAAGTAATACTTTAGTAAATCATGTGCATCTCCAATACTGTAGAACTTAGCCATTGATACGATACATTAAAGATACATCTAAAGCTGCTACCGATGATATGCTCTACAAATCAATCTACTGTAAAATATTGGTCACAAATTATTGACCAGTTTCTTAATTATAAAAATATAGTGCATCTACTAATAATTATGTATAAATATTTCTTTAGTGATGCAAATATGTTAGAAACCATGCATAGTGATGCAAATGCCAACTTGTATCCAGTTCAGTTTTTTTATTTGATCAATGTGTCACATCATTAAAGAGCCAGTAAGATGAAAATTCTAAGCTTCCTATCACTGTTTATAAGTCCTGTACATTAGGTTTAAATCCATCCAAGGTTAAAAAACATTGTCATTTTGTCAAAATATCATTTTAAAATTACCTCAATTCTCAGAGATCCCCAAACGGTTCGCGCAAAGCTGTTCAAAAGATTCCGTTTCCTTAAACCCCACCTTTCGGTAGCATACTGTGTTCTGATTGGTCAACTAACATAGTCAGTTTTGATTGGTTGTTCCGCACACACCTCCACGGTAAACTATGCATTAGCATCTGTTTGGGGTGAATTATGTCTTATGCCTCTCATCGCGAAGCAAACAGTAAAATAAAAAACATGAACAGTCTCGCTGCTTTTTCTTCTGTGTGGGTGTATTCAAGCCGCGCGCTTCAGTTTGAATCTGAATAGATATCCATAGATATTCCACATTGACACATAGAGTACGTAAAAGCATTTATTTGAGGATAAAATGTATAAATATGTATTTCATCCTTTTTAATCGCCCTTTTTGTAGTTTACAGTATGTAAATACTTAGTTATTGTACATCTGTCATCACTCACTCATGTCATTCCAAACACAAAAGAAGAATTTTGAGAAATGTTTTTTGTCCACGAGAAGTCAATGGACTCCAATATTTTCTGGTTCCCAAGATTCTTTCAGATGTGTTGTTTTGTGTTCTGCAGAAGTGGTCACGTGTGCTCAGGGTGAACCTGCTCTCATCTGTAAAAAGCACTGGGGACCAGTGGCAGACCTGCAAATTCTGGTGTTCAATGGAAAATGCCAATCCAGCTCCACAGTGCTGGTTAGTGAGCACAGGGCCCAATAGAGGACATCAGGCCCTCAGGCCACCCTCATGAAGTCTGTGTCTGATTGTTGGTCAGAGACATTCCTACCAGTGGCTGGCTGGAGGTCATTTTGCAGGGTTCTGGCAGTGCTCATCTTGTTCCTCCTTGCACAAAGGAGCAGATACTGGTCTTGTTGATGGTTTAAAGAGCTTCTACAGCCCTGTCCAGCTCTTCTAGAGTAACTGTCTGTCTCCTGGAATCTCCTCCATAGACTGTGCTGGGAGACACAGCAAACCTTCAGGTTTTGGACTTCCTGTGCAACCTCTGTAGGGTCCAGGTATTGCCTTGTGCCACCAGTAGTGACACTATCTAGTGCACCTGTTGTTAATTTCATTAACACCAAAGCAGCTGAAACTGATTATCAGTCCCCTCTGCTACTTAACTGACCAGATCAATATCCCAAGAGTTTAACTGACTTGGTGCTATACTCCTCAAAAAGTGTTCCTTTAATTTTTTATTTTAGTTTTTGAGAAGCGTGCAAGGTCGCAAAAAAACCTGCATGGATAATAATTATATGCGATTTATACATATATATATATATATATATATATATATATATATATATATATATATATATATATATATATAGTGAGGAATACACACTTCTCATTGGCAGGCAGCTCACATTCTCTGGCTCGGAGACTCCCAGCACATGTCACAGTTGACTTCTGTTGATTCAGAGGTAGAGCGAGTACTCTCAGAGTGTTGCTAACCACAGGCCAGTCTGGCACACAATTTTTCTATCCGTCCCTTTCTCATTGTCTGTTAATTTGTCGATCCACTGTTTTTCCACCGTGTTCCTATAAGGACACAAGCACACTGATCATTGAATGATTTGGACTACATCGGTGCTATTCGGAGCTTGTCCAAAGACAGAGGCAGACACACCTGGGCTGCATGAAGAAGACAGCAGACAAACTCGATATAACCTTCCAGGAACACGTCTTAATACAAGTGAACAGATACACTTGTACAGATGCAGTCATTTCCTCTTTATCTCGAGGTTACTCATGGAGGGCTTCATTGTAAGTGAACGTTGCTTTCCCAGTGATGGCAATGCAACTTTTACACAGTGGTTTGAGTTCAAGGAATTCTTTACACCACTGATTTTTTTTAAGTGATAGTTCACTCAAAAATTAAAATTCTGCGATCATTTATCATTGACTAATTGCATATGTTGAATGGAGACAGGGCCATAAAAGTACCGTACAAAGCTTGCTATGTACTCTATTCAAAGTTTTATGACGTGAAATTCATGTCATTGTTCACTGAAAGACTTTAACTATAGTGGTTGTGGTCACTGATTCAATTAGTTGAATTTGGAAACTGGATCATTCTGATTTAAGAATGAATCATTTGTGACTGATGTAAACAGTTCACTGAAAAGATCTGACTTAAGAACAAAGTGTTCTCGAAATTCTTTTTAGAGACCTGGTATATAGCACATCCATTAGATGGACAACGTTTATGAAAATGGTCATTTATAACACCATGAAGTTCTTAAATGGCACTTTCAAAGCACGGTTCTCTATGGAACTTTATAAAACTGGGTTCTATTTTATTCTGCTATTGTTGCAAGCCAAAGAACCATTTTTGTGGTTCTGTACTTTTATAGTGCACATTCTCTATATGCTTTCATTGTATGGAGAATAGCAGCATGAATATTCTGATAAACATTTTTCTGTTTGCTCCATTGAAACAAAAAGTCAAGTCAATGCTGAAAGTTTTACATTTTGCATGCAGCTTCTTTTTTTATTTAATTTAATTTTTTTTCATTATACAAACTGCATTAATCTTAGATGCTTATGTGTGCAGGATTTGAAGTGTTTTCAGTCTCAAATTTGGATTGTCTTTTCTTTGTGGTTTGCTGTTATATAACGCCTTTGGTAAGAAGCTTGTGAGTTTCCCATAGTGTCATAGACTAATGACGTTCAGCAAACAAACACACACACACATAATTTACATGTAACCAGATTCACATGCTGCAGATGTTTCACATTTGTGTCTTTGGCATCCGTCATAATCTCCCCCAGTAATACTTCAGAAACATCATTGTTCAAAGACAACATACTGAAACTCTTGAGCGAAGATTTTAAAACAAATTAAGGCTTGTCTTTTTCTTTTTCTCTACTGAGCTCACTGAGAAACAAAACACAAACAGTTTCTCAGTCAAAACAGCTCCAGGTCAAATTACAGCTTTCCCTGTTTTCTCATAAACAGTTTCACTGCTGTGTTTTCAACTGCTTACAAATAATGCAAACATTTGGATGCCTAATTGTGTTTTTATCATTCACTTTTTTTTCCAGGTGACAGTTGGATGACATGACCATATTTTAAGGAATATAAGATGGATGAGGAATGGCAAGCTCTCAGTATAAGTGAGTTTTGGCTGTGAACGTTTTGAATGTACTGCTCCTCCATGTGGCTGTTATGGGAACTGCATTGGCCGCTATAATATTTACAATGCGATATTCATTATTCTAGGGCTCTGTTCATTACTCTCTCTCTCTCTATGTGTGTGTGTGTTTATTTATTAATCAATTTGTACTGTACTGCATCTCTGTTCCTCTGAAGAAATGCAGGAGACACATCTTTCTCCTCTCATGCCATGTGAGCCACAGACTCTGATGCTATCAGAGATCCACTTCCACTTCAGAGTGCAAACTTTCATCTAGCGGCGGTCTCACTGTAAACACAGGAACAAAACACTCATCCACACATTTAAAAATAACACGACAATACAATGTGTCACTGTTGCTTTTTTTGTTTAAATAGGAAATTAAATTTAGTTTCAGTGTCATTTTGCGTCGCTTGTAACCTGATGGAAAGAGAATGGATGTTCAGCAGCATCCTTCTCCACTTCCTCCACCATGCCTCGTCTTGACGTCTCAGCGGTCTGCATTGCTGTCTAGGATGTGAAATGTTTACTTTTTCCAATCTTGGCAAGGAAAAGGACTTTTTACACAATGAGGAGCATTCCCCTGAACAACTTTGGGTAAAGAGCCTTGACTTGGGTTAAATGGTGGTAACTCATCAATGATCCCTTCTGGGGTTCTAACTTATAACCTAGCATGCTTAATCTGTGGCTTAACCACTAAGCCACAGCCAAACACCACTGTCCAAACCATCTCTGAGCAGAGTTTGGCAGCAAACCTCCACATCTTTTTGGCATATTTGTATGTGTTAGAAAGCATTACAAATTCCAGTCATCTCAAATTCGTTTAACTAACAAACACTTCATATTCCATTTTGCTCAAAGGTTTGTGGTTTCCTTACAAACTGGAGAAATGTGCAAGGGACTACATTCCATGTTTGGACTCCCTTTTTATGGGAAAATGTTTTGACTTTTTTTTTTTATTCTGTATGCTTATTTTGTCACTGGAAATTACATAAAGGGTGGGACGCAGAGAGAAACTGTACAGATACATTGTACATGCCAATCCCTGGAAATGTAGTAAATACGGTGGCTATTACAATGACGGATGTTGTAATGGAAAAAGTGCATATAATATTCCAAGAGGTATTGATGAGGAAATATCCCAAGCCCTGGATGCATCTGAGCAAGAAGAGGTAAAAAAACAAAGAGCATATTCACTAAACAGTTGCGTCATCTTTGCACACAGTATTTCAACACAAAATCGTGTTGTTGCAACATAGCCTACTTTGTTTTTGACTATGTAAGTAAGTTTTTGCAAAATACTTTAATTCATATTTAGTATTTACATTTGGTTGTTGTTGTCTCTACACAAACACCTCTCCTTTTTTCTTTTTCTTTTCTTCTTTTTATCCAGATTGGAGTATTTGGCTTGCACAGTTAATTCAGCTCTTTTGCTGCCCATAGAAAGCTGAAAGGAATTTTAATGCTTGTTTACATTTTCTGTTAATCATGACAACAGTTGTTCAGCAAATGATGATCAGATGATGGAGAAAAGCAACAGAACCACGTATGCAGACATACTGTAGAAAATCTCCCTTTTAGAACTGATAAGAAATTAATAAATAAATAAAAATAAAAGTCAGATCTTGCACTCAGAATCGACCTGCAAGATCTGGAACTGTGCTCAGCACTATGAAAGCCCTTTTTTTGTGCCACACAAGACAAAATTTATGCTTTGGTAATTATAATTATCACACAAAAGTCATAATTGCAAGATTAAAAAGTCAAGTTATGAGATACTATTAGCAATTATGAGATAAAGATGAAAAGTAGGATAAGCTGAAATTGACACAAAAACTCTCAATTGTGTAACATTATTAATGATATCAAAATGTACAATCTTACAATTATCACTTTTGTCAATAATTTTTATGAGATGATTTCAACTGTGTAATTTTGACGCACCCATAATTTAAAAATGTTGCGATTTTAAAAATATTGATTTCTTTGAAAACTCAAAATTTACTTCATGATTTAGCCTTTTAACCTCAAAACTCACCCATAATCGCCTCATTATCTCATAATTGTATTATCATTATCATAATTATGATTTACTATAGCATGATTTATTTGTATTTTTTTCTTAAGTCTGTAAACATATTTGCACCATAACGTGGCATATGATCTTTAGAGACACTAACTAGACACTAAAACGACACGAACAACAACTGCATGTCATTCTCCGTGAATTCCCCCGAGAGAGAGGATCAGCCAAACGTCTCACTCTGTCTGTATTTATTGTTTTGTGATTCAGTTACAGCATTATTGTAGAACAGAGGCTCTCAATAAAACCCATAAAAGTGTCAGTCTCAGAGTAACATAAAACGCTGTTTATGGGTTATTGGATGGATCCAGAGGCGGATTTGAGTTTGCTCTCTGGAGCGAGTCGATGTGAGAAAAAGTAAGCTGTGGCAGGCTTTCCTGTTCCATTGTTGTGCCTCTGGAAATTCTCCATGGCTATGATATGATCTTAACTCACTCCTGAAATCCTGCAGTGCCGAACGGACCATGTTTCTTCCTGCAGGATTACACAGGGCACGTCTAGTTCAGTGTGGCATTAGCTGACAGTGTCAGTCTGTGACACAATGCCCCTGAGATGGGATGATGTCCTCCTGTCTAGACTGTCTTTAACTCTGCCATGACCTCTCCAGTAACAAACACGCTCAAACGCACAGTGGAAAAAAGGTTCGGATGTTGCAGATTCAGTTCAGTTTTTAATCTAGTCTCAGAGTCTGAGGGATAGTTCACCCAAAAATAAAATTCCAACATAATTTCATCACCCTCATGTCATTTCAAACCTGTATCTTATCTTATTTTGGAGGATGAATGGTTGAAAGAATAATTGGATGACTGGATGGATGATTGGGCGGTGATATGAAATCAATGGATGGTTGAAATTATAAAAATTGTGATATGAAATCTGCTTGATCCATGCATCAGATTTGACAAGTCATGACAAGTGTCATTTTGGCATTGCAGAGCAAAGGAATAACTAGGATCACCTAAATAGAGAGGGCGCCGTATTCATGAAGAAATGAAGGCCATGTGGAGGACTGCCATCCAAGCATTTCCTCTCCATCCACGTGGCTTACATTGCAATGTGAAGAGTCCATTAGCAGAGCTCACAGCAAACTGACAGAGTCAATATTAGCATAGAACACACACAGACACACAAGGACGGTCAGCCGCACATGAGGCGGCCCAGTGTGTCTTATTGATGCAGTGTAAATAGAGCGACTGTAAATGTTAATACAGCAAAGTTTTTATTAGTCGCTCATTCTGTAATTATGCCAGTGAGTCTGGCCAGCAACCAAAAGCTTTTGATTAATGATCATGTTTAAATGAACTAATAGCAATGTGGCAGAAAAGGACAGTTATGGTCTATTTGTGGTAAAGATTGTAATTTAATAAGTTTAAGTAAACATGAAACAGAAATTTCTTCTTTATTGTGCACTCTAAGAAAAGTGAAATCCATAGTATGGGAGAAAACAACAAAAAAATTTTTTATGAAAGTCAATGGGAACATTAACTGTGTTTGAGGGTGAGTATATAAATTTTTGGATGATATATCCCTTTAACATATAAAGTCATGGCAGAAAATTACCAGTACCTTTCCTGTTTTTGTTTTCTTACGGTGGGGTTAACAGAATATACCTGACTATAACATTAACATTATTGAATTTAAAAAAAAAAGAGTTGATTCTGTCAATATTGCAAAAACACTTACAGTTACCATCAACTACAAAATTTCTGGCATAATATTAACACAATGTTAATTCTTATGTTGAGTCACTTACAATCGAAATGAATGGGGACATTTTTTTTTTTGGAAGATATAAAATAAGTAAATACATTTTATCCTTAACTTGATAAAAGTACATGCATTAATTCCGGGGAGTCTCTGTGATGCTGAAAGTCTCCCTGTGGTTCAACAACAGACACTAGAGCCCTGCATTTCAGCCAGAGCACAACGGCCCCCGACCTTCTTTACGCCCCTCGAGCCAGGCTTCATGTTCAGACGTGGGCCGGGCCTCCAGCGTATTTTAGACTTTTCTTTACTTTTATATTTTAGACATCCATCGATTAGTGATGAAAAAAAAGGTAATTACAATAAACAAACAAAAAATGCTCCAAACATTTTTCTAAATGAACTTATAACGAAATATAATCACTTTGCTATTACATACAAAACTGAACAATTTTAATAGCTGAAACAGTAGTATGAGCTGTTTAGGCACTGTTAAGCTGTTCAGGTCAGACACTAGAGCATCCTTTCATTCAGACACAGTGGAAGATCAGATAAGAATCATTGTAGAGGGGCCGAGTCTGGAAGATTTTGATCCTGGAGAGAGGGTGGACAGCTGGTTTACCCAAGGCCAAAGATCAAGAAAGCCAAACTACAGGAGTCTAGTCTAAAGCCCTGTGAGTATAATAAGGCAGCAGGTGCAATGCATACCAGCTTTTTGCTTTGGAGCCGAGCGACAGTATCATTCTGCTCAACTGTATACCAGTTGCGAACTACAAGTTCAGCACAGTCTCGGGAGCTTCCTGTGTTGGCGAGACGGCGCTTCAGCAGTGGTCATTCCAGAGTCGAGTGGGTTGCTCACTTCAGGCTGCATTAACCCCTGTCGTGTTGCAAGCGGCCATCTCCCCTGTTTGCCTCAGCACTAAAAGAGCAAATTTCTTTAAAAGAGCTCCAGGGGTGCATCTTTATAAAGACGATGGATCATCCTTATAAGAATGCTGTTTCACCCGTGCGTTTCTGGGTGCAGTCGTCACCTTGCACTGGGTGATGGTCACGATCGCTGCCTCACGTATCTGGGCATCAGGCATGTTGAGGTGGCCTTTGTGGATGAGTCATGTTCCCACTGAGGTGATCTGACACATTCTGCCCTGGCAGGCAGCCGCTGCCTCCACCCGCCCGCTTGCTGCAGTGCCCCAGCCTGCTCGTCGCCGAGGGCGGGCCCTGCTTCCCGTGCCTCATCCACAGCATCCTCCAGCTAAGTAGCGTCGTGGAGCCAGGATGACCAGCCTGCCCAGGCCCCCACCAAACCTGGCTTCAATAAAGGCCCTATTCACGCACCATCTGCCAACCTGTGGAAACAGGTGAGCCTTGCACCCCACACTCACACTCCTCTCCGGCCAACTCACAAGCCGCTCGAGTTGGGTCCCTGTGTTCCACTTCACTGCCCCGCTGTGGGTATGGCTGTGGTTCGGTTGGTCCCCCTTGCACGGCTTCTGGGTGCCTGGTCAGTGATACCCAGCCCATCTCGTTGGCTTATACGGACCATTAGCTGATATGTGATTCAGTTCGCCAGGTGTTGAGAGAAAAAAGCACCCTTGTCAGCCAGACGTGGAGGAATGTCCGGCACCAGGCCTTCAAGATTAATCCATTAGAACCGTAAGGCTGGGTTCCATATTGAGACCTAAGTGGTACTCATATGTGCATAGTGTAACCCCTAGGGGGCCATGTCAAACCAATCTAAATTGTATATATATATATATATATATATATATATATATATATATATATATATATATATATATATATATATATATATATATATATATATATATATATATTCATAAGCAGGCTATCCCAATAAAGGGAAATAAAAGGAGAGAGAGGGACTGGAGTATTATGAAAATAGAAACAGTTTATTTTATTTTTCTCCAGTTAGACACACTTAAAATAACAAACATTAGGCCTCTGGTCAACAAATTCAGGGACAGGGACAACAAAGTGCAAAATCAAAATGTGTATAACAAAAATCAGCAAAACTCAAATCAGCAAATACAGAATAAATAAGGCACATCACAAATCATATGCACAGAAAACAAAATAAATTTACACTCAGCAAACCAGTGACCACACAACAAAATTGTTATTCCCCGTCCCAGGATATTGCACCAACCCAATGGCCCAAGATACAAACATAAAACATACAGCAACGCACACAGATGAAGACTAATGAGCAACACAGTGGGCCTTCCTCCCCCACACACACACACACACACACACACACACACACACACACACACACACACACACCTGAATACTAAAAACAGGGCACAAGAAAAACAGTGGCCAAGATGGCATATGACGGTCCTCCTGTATGGACACAGACCGCAGCGTCGAACCAAGAGCTTGTTTAGTTGTAATACTGTAGCAATCGCCTTATTCCGTCTGGTTTTTACTCATACAGCACTCGGCAAACTTGTAGTGGTCATACTCTAAATCAGCGACTAATATAGACAGAACACGAATCAATGAAAGTTCATTATGACCAATGCCTACAGAAAAAAATGGAACGCTGCTCAGAAGTAAAAGCAGAAAACTTACATTTTCATTGAAACACGCAGACACAATCCGTAGCCGGTGAGGGCTCGTGAAGACGGAGCTAGATGTAACCACCGCACTAAATAACCCACAAACACCGAGTCGAGATCAACTCGTACAACCAACCAAGAGTCCAAGGAACCAAGAATCTATAGTAACGCTAATCAGAGGAACCGCCAGCTTGCTACATTTAAAGGTGCAACGCCAAACGCCCACCACCTGATTCAATCAAGGCGCAATTCCCGCTGCCTACGCCCTACCCGCTACATTCACCCACCCTTAAATGTCACCGTCCCGGTGGCTAGGGCAAGGGTCAAACCCAAGGCCTAAAACCAGTGCTATGGGAGGAGATAGTCAAAGCGCTTTCTGCCAAGGCCACAGGTGGTCTTCTGACAGTCGTGCATGGGAGGTTGTGAGGATTGGGATGGTGGCCTGCATTTGTTCTAACAGTTCTCCTTGAAACAAGGGTTTTACCAGATGTTGATACTTCCCCTTCAACACCCAAGGAGTCACGTATTAAATGTTGAGGTGTACTCTGCCCCTGCTGTTCAAGAGCTAGAGGCTGCGACACTCCAAACTCCATGGAAGGTATTGATCCTCTTACAGGAGGTGCATCAATTGCCACCAATACTCCACAATCATCACCTTCATCCATACTGCCATCAACATCATCCCCTATGAAATTTGGCATGCTTACATTAAGCATCTCACCCCCATATACAAGATGTGGTAAACCTGGGTCAGTTGGGAGGGGGCGCAGTTCTTTCCGATTGATATTCTTCTCGGGACCTAACTGATCTCTTGGCCTAATTTTATAAAGTGTACCAACCTCATCAAGGCACCTCACAATCTCATACACCACATTTTCCCAATGATCACTAATCTTGTGCCGTCCATGCGGGTGACTGCGACGATACACCAGTGTACCAGGGGGCAGGAGTGGCAAAGGAGCCAAATGATTCTTTGCTCGTTGTTGAGCGGCTGCCTCCAAATGAGCCCGGGCCTGGCTATAGATTGCTGAGAGATGCTTCTGGTGTTCTTGAACCCACTCGGCAGTAGTAGAGTCTGATGGAATATCAATTGTGCCCAACAAGGAATCAAGTGGAAGAGTGGGCTTACGCCCAAACATCAGTTCATACGGAGAAAACCCCGTAGACTGATGGACTGTGGTGTTATAAGCAAACAAAACCTGTGGTAGATGGTACGGCCACCGTCTCTTCTTTTCAGGAGGTAGTGTACGAAGCAAGTCATGCAATGTGCGATTAAATCGCTCACATTGTCCATTGCCTTCTGGATGATATGGGCTAGTGCGAGATTTACGAATTCCATACACTCTGCACAATTGTTGGAACAGCTCACCTTCAAAATTTCGCCCTTGATCAGTATGGACACGTAGTGGAACACCATAAGTGTAAAACCACTGCTCTGTCAAGACTCGAGCTACCGTTGACGACTTCTGGTCTGCTGTAGGATATGCATGTGCAAATTTAGAGAACACATCAGTAACAACCAAAAGATTCTCTTTCCCATCACTAGATTTTTCCAATATGGAAAAGTCAATGGCTACAATTTCTAGGGGACTTGATGCCAACAGACTACCCATAAAGGTCCTCAGTTTTGGCTGAGTTGCCTTGGCCACCACACACCGCCGACATTCACGGCACCACCGGTCGACATCCTTCCGCATAAAGGGCCAATAACATCGCTGGCGGACAAGACTAACGGTTCGATCTACCCCCTGGTGGCCATGATCATCATGCAAGGCTGTGAGCACTTCTGTCTGAAGAGCCTGGGGCAGCAGTAGTTGCAAGACCTTTTCAGTACTGCCAGGGACATGCGTCTTCCTGTATAGGACCCCCTCATAGACTACTAGGTCTGCCCATTGACGGACAAGCTCCACAACAGCAGGGGACTCAGTGGACCTCTCTGAGGCTGTAGGAGGTCTACCCCTCTTCCAATATACAAGGAAGGCCTTCAAAACAGGATCCTCAGCCTGCAAAAGTTGGAGATTTGCCCTAGTTCTTGTAGGGCATGCATCTATGGTCTGTATTTCAACAGAAGGGGACACGACCACACTCTTAATTTCGGCCGGCACAAAGATCCCCGGGGTAATCCCATCCATAGAGACTGAGACTGGTGGTGCCGGCAAGCGGGATAATGCGTCCGCATTCTTGTTACATACGCCAGGACGGTACTCGATGGTGAAATCAAAAAGAGCTAGTTGCGCAGCCCAACGTTGCTCTACAGCTCCTAACTTAGCTGTCTGTAAGTAACAGAGCGGATTATTATCGGTCAGAACAGTAAATTTGGTACCGAGCAGATAATCCCGAAACTTGTCTGTTACTGCCCACTTAAGTGCCAACAGTTCAAGTTTCATGGCTGAGTAGTTATCCATGTTTCGCTCAGTTGGTCGCAAGCCCCTGCTTGCATACGCGACTGGACGCCGAGGTCCTCCGTCCTGTTCTTGAGATAAAACGGCACCAAGCCCAAGCCCACTAGCATCTACCTCGAGGACGAATGGTTTACTAAAGTCGGCGTAACCCAAAACTGGTGCGCTTATCAATTTGTCCCTCAAAGTATTGAACGCTTGATCACAACCCCAGTCCCAATGGTCCCGCAAATTGGCATTACGTCCCATCCTATTTCTGTTAGGGTGTGGCTGGAGCTTTGCCACCAATTTATGTAGAGGAGCCGCATACCTCGCAAACCCCTGCACAAAACGCCGATAATACGATGCAAACCCAAGGAACGATCGCAACTCTGCGACTGTAGATGGAGTGCTCCAATCCCTAACTGCGCTGATCTTGTCAGGGTCTGTAGAAACCCCAGAGGCTGAAACAACATGGCCCAAGAACTTTACTTCAGGCTGAAAAAAATGACACTTCTTTAGTTTAAGCTTAAGACCGTGCTCGCGTAGACGACTAAATACTGACTCCAAACGTTCCAGATGTTGTTTGAACGTGGATGAAAAAACGACCACATCATCTAAGTACAGGAGAAGGGAATGGAAACGCTGGTCCCCAAATATTCTTTCCATCAGCCGCTGAAAAGTCCCGGGTGCGTTGCACAACCCATATGGCATCCTCTGGAACTCAAACAGGCCAAAGGGCGTGCAAAAAGCGGTTTTAGCCCGATCCCTTTCAGCAACTGACACCTGATTATAACCACTCGCAAGGTCAAGAGTGGAGAAGAGAGACGCACCTGTGAGGTCATCCAAAGATTCCTCAATTCTTGGCAAAGGAAAGGCATCTTTCCTGGTCTTTGCGTTTAGTTGTCTATAGTCAACACAAAGACGAATAGATCCATCTTTTTTCTCCACCACCACGATGGGTGAGGAATAAGGACTACAGCTTGGTTTTACCACTCCCTGATCTAACAGCTCCTGGATATGAGTCTTCACTACATCATACTGGGATGGTGGAAGTCGTCTATAGCGCTGCCGCACCGGAATGTCGTCAGTCAAAGGAATCTCGTGCTCGATCAAGTCAGTACAGCCTAAAAGTGCCTCACTACAGCTAAAAGTGTCACTATACTTCTGAAGTAAAGACTTTGCTTCCCATTGCTCGGACTCAGTTAAATTAGGCCAGGAAAGGTCCGCAAACCCCAGCGAGGGAGTTGTAGCAGCCTCCATTGACCGAATAAACGCGACAGGGCCTTGGGTGCCATTTTCTTCCTGGAAGCAGATGGATTTACTAGCGGAATGTGCAGTGATCAAATACATTTCCCCCAACAGGGTACGTGGTTTTATCCACCGATCTACCTGGCCCACGTTAACAACTGGCACTTGTACGGTACCATTTCCAATGGGGAGCAAGGAGATTGGAACAATTAAGTCTGGTGGCAACTGCCACCCTGTCCCTGCTGGTTCTAACAGTACAGAAGAAATCAATGGGCCAAGCCCCTGCCTACAGGTGGCTGACACAAACTTTAAAGATCCAGCTGGAACACAGATAGAGGACCCAGGGGCAGTCAAAACCCTGCCTAGAACCCCAGACGTAGAAAAGTCCTCGAAGCGTTGACTCGCTACTAAGGCATGTTCCCAAATGGTTGGGACTGTTAACCCGGAAGTAAACAAACTTGCACCGTCTTGGCAAAAAAACTCTTGCAGGCAGCAACGGAGGACATTCATCCCGATCAATCCTGGGACAGAGTCCTTGTTTGTCTTAAGTCTGGAGTCCGGTGGATCTTGAACCACCAAGACGCCTATGGAAGGAAGAACTTTTCCTAAGACTTCTACATCCAATTCTAAATATCCTCGATATGGGATATCCAGGCCATTGGCTGCTTTTAACTGTAACCAACCACAAGAACGTAACTGATCACACCCCAAAACTCGAAAATGGTCATTAAAGAAGGACTCCGTGATAGTAGATACCATAGAACCGGTATCTATAAGACAAGTAACAGTTACACCGCCCATCTGAACATCTGCCACTGGACACTCGCCCACCAATGCAGAAGGACAGGACAAAGAAGATATAAACGAGTCTGAGCCCATCAAACCCCCTTCCAGTGCTTGGCTCCATGCACTAGAGGGTGCTAGTTTCCCTGTTGCCTGCTGGAAGAGTCATCCCTCCCATTCCCAATGGGCAGCCTAGGCCCAACCCCCACACGCTGTGTCTGCCGGGAGCCAACCGGACAATCCCTAGCCATATGGCCTACTTGCTCACAACGCAGACAAATAGGTCTGCCATCCACATCAAAACGAAACCGCCTCTGATGATTGGTCTGCCTATTTGGTAGATTGGATGGCCCTGAGCCAGAGGACAGATGTTTAAGAATAGTATCTAATTGGGCCTGCTGCCTACGCAAACAGTCTTTCAGCTCGGTCAATTCATTACTTTGTTGTGCTACAACAACCTGAGCTTCTGCCTGCTGCGCTCCCACCACCCTTGAACTAGCGTCACACGAAAAAGCCCTTGCACGAACAGGACGGGGCCCCTCACCATCATCGGCCCAGCGAAATGCCTCACGACGCAAGTCCAAAAAGGAGGAATCAGGATTAAGGCGGATGTATTGTTTTAATTCTCTACGCAGCATTTTGTCTTTAACGTTTTCTACAAATTGATCACGGAGAACACAATCAGGTTTAGCAATTGCAGTTGTATTTTTACGTTGTGCGACTTCCATAAGTGACATTAATGAGTGTGAAAATTCACGCAACGTTTCTCCCTCCCGTTGACGACATTGGAAAAATTTTTGTTGAGCGTCAATATAAGACTGGCTACAGCCAAAAGTCTCAGTTAGTATAGAGAAAATATTCTCAGGTTCGGATCTAACTGGAGCTGGATGGAGTTTAATTTCTAGCTTTGCCTCCCCATCCAGAAGATCATACACGAAATGCGCCTGCTCACCTATGGACATATGCCTAACCTGTAAACATCGACGGACCTCTTCAATCCATTCCTCCACCGGAGGAGACTCTGAACTACCAGAGAACCTAGGATATTTACGTTCTCTAGGAACATACACATATCTTAATCCGGAAGACCCTGGCTCCTGAGTATTTGGCTCTTGGCGATTTGGCTCTTGCTGACTCTGCTCTCCCTGTTCTACAGCCCCAGCAGATGCTACACTTCCCTGACGTAGCCTTTCATTGTCAACCTGCAACTGTTTAATCTGCTCCATTAGCTGCCCGACCCGTTCCTCCAAATCCTGGGACATTTCGAACCGAACAAAGCCAGAAGGGAAGAGAGAAAGTTTCTTTTTTTTTTTTTTTTTTATAAATACAAACCACTGGTCACTTGCAGAACCGCCGTCCAGGCCCAGTCCTCAACCACTGCTTTTCCTGTACTCTACCTGCACTCAATACATACACACAAAAAAACAACAACAACAAATTACACCAGTCCCAATCGCACCCTGCCGACTACGCCAAATGTAACCCCTAGGGGGCCATGTCAAACCAATCTAAATTGTATATATATATATATATATATATATATATATTCATAAGCAGGCTATCCCAATAAAGGGAAATAAAAGGAGAGAGAGGGACTGGAGTATTATGAAAATAGAAACAGTTTATTTTATTTTTCTCCAGTTAGACACACTTAAAATAACAAACATTAGGCCTCTGGTCAACAAATTCAGGGACAGGGACAACAAAGTTCAAAATCAAAATGTGTATAACAAAAATCAGCAAAACTCAAATCAGCAAATACAGAATAAATAAGGCACATCACAAATCATATGCACAGAAAACAAAATAAATTTACACTCAGCAAACCAGTGACCACACAACAAAATTGTTATTCCCCGTCCCAGGATATTGCACCAACCCAATGGCCCAAGATACAAACATAAAACATACAGCAACGCACACAGATGAAGACTAATGAGCAACACAGTGGGCCTCCCCCCCCCCCCCCCCCCCCCACACACACACACACACACACACACACACCTGAATACTAAAAACAGGGCACAGGAAAAACAGTGGCCAAGATGGCATATGACGGTCCTCCTGTATGGACACAGACCGCAGCGTCGAACCAAGAGCTTGTTTAGTTGTAATACTGTAGCAATCGCCTTATTCCGTCTGGTTTTTACTCATACATTCCCAGGCCAATATTCTCAGCACAACAAACAGCACTCGGCAAACTTGTAGTGGTCATACTCTAAATCAGCGACTAATATAGACAGAACACGAATCAATGAAAGTTCATTATGACCAATGCCTACAGAAAAAAATGGAACGCTGCTCATAAGTAAAAGCAGAAAACTTACATTTTCATTGAAACACGCAGACACAATCCGTAGCCGGTGAGGGCTCGTGAAGACGGAGCTAGATGTAACCACCGCACTAAATAACCCACAAACACCGAGTCGAGATCAACTCGTACAACCAACCAAGAGTCCAAGGAACCAAGAATCTATAGTAACGCTAATCAGAGGAACCGCCAGCTTGCTACATTTAAAGGTGCAACGCCAAACGCCCACCACCTGATTCAATCAAGGCGCAATTCCCGCTGCCTACGCCCTACCCGCTACAATAGTCCAAGGTATAGCCTTAGAGCTTGTGTTTCCCCAGCAGACTTCTGCCTTCCCAAGAGGGTTATAATCACCTCCAGTTTCTCCATATACACCTAAACGGATGCTATATGTGTTTTTGCTTCCGAAAACTCCTTCAGGAAAGATGGGGCTCCCGCAGTGTCCCTGTACCCAGTGGAACGGGTACGTTTTCCCAGTGTTATCGAACAGGGCACTGGAAGGTGCAGCACCCATGGTGCCTTGGTAGGGATCCCAATTCTTCGGTCACTGACGTGACATCGAGAGTGACCGACTGAAAGGGAACGTCTCTGTTATGTATGGTAACCCTCGTTCCCTGAAGGAGGAAACGGAGATGTCATGTCCCATAGCCACAGTTGCTGTACCACTGCTGAGCTGCCGGTCACCGGCTTGGCTCCTCAGTGAAAACCTGGTATGCATTGCACCTGCTTTAGTGGCAGCTGGATGCAATAATTGCATGCCAATGTGCATTGGCTCATCTAGTTTACACTCGAAGTAGATTGGCCTGTTGAAGCGATATCCCAAGTTGTCGGTCACCGACATGACGTCTCTGTTCTCTCCTCCAAGGAACAAACGTTACCATACAGAGACGTTATTTGAGCTGAAAAGTTGTTCTCACCAGTTTTTCATCAATGGTAAAAACTTGTTTAACTTGATATAAATATGTTTTATGCTAAAATAATGCTAACATCTTATTTGTTGTGGCTGTACTACTGAAACAGTGAGCCATGTTTGAAGATTGGTGCCATTTGCTTCTATTGAAATAGTGTTGTTGTGAACCAGAATTATAGGTTAATTCACTTTTTGTCATAATTAAAATTAAGTTTTCTTTTAAGCAGTGCTATTCTATCAGTTTTTTTTATACAGTTGAAATCAAAGTTTGCATAAACCTGAATCTGCTATTTTAATTATTTTACCAAAATGCATGTTATTCTTAATTTAGCACACTGACCTGAATAATGATCTTGAGAGATCGGGGTGAAAACTTTTGAACAGAATGAAGATGTGTACATTTTTTCTTATTTTGCCTACATTTATTTATTTATTTTTTTCATTCAGTACTGTCCTTCAGATTTTACAGAAGATGGTTACATGTTTCCCAGAAGACAACAGAAGTTAAATTTACCCTGATCTTCAAACTGAAAAAGTTCTCACCCCCTGCTCTTAATGCATGTTCTTTTCCTTCTGTAATAGTTGCAACTGAGTCTCTCAGTTGTCCTTCGACATTTTTTTTATGTGAAATCTCTTATTCAGGTCAGTACTAAATAAACAAGAACATGCATTTTGTATGATCCCTCTCATTTTGGTAAAATAATCATGAATATTTTGCAGACTTCAGCTGTATATTTATACATTTGTTTTCACCTATTCATACAAATTCTGAATTATCCAAATGTCTAAATACAAATCACTATGCTTTTCTTTCCATCCATTCATCTCTTCTTCTCAGCAGCTGCAACTCACAGTTCCATCAGCACAAATCTCCATAATCCGAGACTCTGTGGAGGTTTAAGCATTACACATTTTTTTGCTGCAAAGGCCTAGTCATGTGTGAGTATTTGTGTGTGAGAAAACTTGTGTGTGTGGATTATGTACAGGGAGTACACAAGGCCCACAGAGGTTCAGGGCCAAACCACAGCATCACCACGTTATCTGTGATTTAACACCAGCCAACAGGGAGAGGCTCCCTACGGATTACATCACCAGGGCATTAATTGCTGTGGTTCCTGTAGCCAAACTGGCAGAGCTCCAAGAATGAAAAAAAAAAACCTATCGGCTCTAATGACTAGTGTTTGCTGGCACAGAGTAGGAAAACTGTTTCATAGTCTCTTTTTTTAACACCGCACTTTATAAAACAGGGTTATAGGCCTTCAACACTCACAGACAATCAGTAGGTCACACGAAATGTGAAAGGAATTGTTGGACTAGATGTTAGAATGTAAGATGATGAAAGACAGAATGATCGTAAAGGCTACAGAGTTTGGCTTACTCGTGCATTCCACAGATTGAGATGTTCATAGATCAGTAGAACTGCAGGGCTTATATGAAGATGAGAGCATTAAAAGGGAAAATCAACCATATAAGTCTATCATACTCTTCATTTTTATAATGAAGAGTAATACTACAGCATCTGGAAAGCTTTGATATAATGAAAACTAAAAAATAATAATAATTATAATAATAAGTGCTGTGAAATGTGAATAGAATGCACTATGACTTGAAGCCTTAAAAAATAATAAATGCCACCAGAATAGAATTAAAATGAAATGATCAAGATGAAATTTAAGTGCAGACTTTAATAAATATAATCATAAATAAAACCTTTTTTTAATTCTTTTTCCAGGCAACGACTGCCTATTTCATTTTATTTTATTTTATTGAAATGTCATAATCTACATAATCATTATAATGTGATAAGTGGCAAATATAGTGAGATATTATTTGCTTTGGACTTTTTTAGCATAGAAGCTATGGATGTTTATTTGTCCATCCCTGGATATTCTGAATAAAACCCATAAGAAAACCACAGTAATGCACATCCTCTCTACATATAGCTTTATTACACATTTTGTTAGTATTTCATTTTGAAAACCAGTCTTAAGTGTCAATTTTCTTAAATTGAGAATTATGCTGAATAAATAAGCTTTCCGTTGATGTATGTTTATTAGGATCAGACAGCATTTGTCTGAGATACAGCTATTTGAAAATCAACCTTTAAAGTTTTCCAAATGAATTCTTAACAATGCATATTACTAATCAAAAATTAAGTTTTGACATATTTATCATAGGAAATTGACAAAATGACTTAATGAATCATGATCTTTACTTAATATCCTAATGTTTTTTGGCATAAAAGAAAAATCGATAATTTTGACCCATACCATGTTTTTTTTGGGGTATTGCTAAAAATATACCCCAGCGACTTAAGACTGGTTTTGTGGTACATGGTCACATTTTATATGTTTTACAATGAATACTCTCTCACCACTCAACAATCTTTGGTTTACTGTGGTATGTAGCACATTCTGTTCATTCTGCAATATTTATGCTGGTTTGGTTGTATTTTATGAGATGTCCACTTTTTCCCCAGCCATTGTCCTTTTTCTTTGGGGAAAATTTATGCTGTTTACAGAGAAAAATCATTCAAACCCTTGTGGTCCTATAAACATGAAGAGTGAGGAAAGGCTTTTAATGTGGTTTACCTAGTGTTTGCGTCAGACACCCAGAGATTCTGAGCTGGACTGCATGATGAAGCTCCATAGAGCATGTTAAAATCTACATTTAGATTTCGTTATTTATTCACAGTTTTACATTTGATGTGTTCTTTAAATTGCATCTATTCAAGAGCCCTTATAGTTTTGATTATGTCTTGTACTGCCTTACCATGGTTTTGGAGAAGAAAAAAAAAGTGCTAGGATTACTTTGAGGGCTAGGATTATGGTTTGAGTTAGTCTGTGGTAATTATATTTAACCTTAAGTGCCTTTTCAGATTGAAGCTAAACATTATAATAAATCTATATGTGTGTGTGCAAGTATGAAATCTTGTCTTCCAACCATCACAAATCCCTTAACTAACACACAGAGTGAATGATTAAGAGAGATCTAGACAATACAAACCATGAATCAGATACAGTAGAACTGTTGTTCGATAAATGCCATGGCTACAGTTATTCAGGAAAGTTCTAACACATCTGCAAGCGCTTTTTAATCTGAATGCTTAAATCGAGCGGATATTTAAGCACTTGTGTTTGTTGTGTAACATTTAAACGTCATTATTCTTGTGCACGGAATGCCAAAGTCATATTTAATTTGAAAATGGCAAAGACTTTGACAGAAATAATGTAAATAAGTGACTCATAATGAATTTCAGCTGTTCCAAACAAAAGGATTCTATTATTTCAGCGCAGCTCATTAGCATGGCTGCTTTGTACC
The DNA here is from genome assembly GCF_023724105.1 of Carassius gibelio. Taxonomy (NCBI): domain Eukaryota; kingdom Metazoa; phylum Chordata; class Actinopteri; order Cypriniformes; family Cyprinidae; genus Carassius; species Carassius gibelio. Next base: position 19,909,508 of record NC_068415.1, read on the forward strand.
GTTGATGGTTTATATTTGTGACTGTCGGATGTTTATTTTTCAGTGAACTTCCCACTATGATGTATATGTTTAGGGTTAGAGCTAGGCTATATGTAACATTACACAAGTTCTACAGTTTTAGACATTTACTTGCAACATAAACAAATTCAGTAGTTGTGCTAAACATCTGGCTCACATTGTTGTATTTCTTTGTTCTTGTTACATTGTATTTATAAGTAATTATGCTGATTGACACTTAACTAACTAAGTTTTGTTTCTTCATCAGAAAAGATTTGGAGAAATCTAGTATTACATCCTTTGCTCACCAATGGATCCTCTGCTGTGAATGGGTGCCGTCAGAATGGGAGTCCAAACAGCTGATATAAACATCACAATAATCCACAACTAATCCAGTCCTTTAATTTAATATATTTTGAAGGGAAATATTTAATTAAGGAGTCACCAATCCAAAAATATTGCTTTCAAATTTGAATTTTTTTTAACGGCTTAATGATAGTTTTGCTTCATTTCTGAGTCAACTGTTACTTTAAGAATGCTACCTTGTCTTGTATTACTATTAGTTTACTATAAGAAGTGACATGCATGTTGAGTGTGTAACTGACCCGCCCAACATCAGTGTTTTTGTTATAAATGATGAAATCTAGCGTATCGCTGGAGGCCCAGAAGCATATGTAGACGTTTAAGTGATATTGCTCCCAACAGTACCATACACCAGCCTTCCATTACTGCAGTAGAGCGACAGACCATGATGGATGGGAGGAATTATCTAGGCCATTACGTTATGCCATCCACTCCTTTTGCCCCACTTGGTCTACCATGTACAACTTTGAACTCGTGCTCCAGACGTGCTGTCTCATGAAACTACCCATCATGCACAGGGAAAACTCACGCTCGTCGACACACATTTCTTTCTCATGCTATTTCTGCTCTTTGCTTTCTCACACTCTTAATTGCACCATCGTTATTCCATTAGATGCTTGTTGTTTACAAAAGACGTCCTCGCCAAAAAAAGGGTTGTGTGTGGAATCAATAAAGAAATGGAAAAATGGAAATCATCTGTTATTAAATGCGCACACTTAACAGAATAATAAAAGCCATTTGGTTGAAAGTGTATTAAGATCTCCAAATTCTCCCTTAGATGGCCTCTGTTTGTGAAGCAAAAAGCTGTGAGTTTGTAATAAACATAAGACATTTCTAATGCTATTTCTGAGCAAAATACCAGTCAGTAATCCATAATATTGCTTTCTACAGTGAAACAGCCATCTTGTCTGAATCAGGAGAGAAATATGCACAGATCAAGTCCTGTTTACAAGCAGTGTACAAGTATGTCTCTGCATTTGTATGTAAGAGGACAACACGGGATGGGCTTTATCATTGGAGGAAGCGTTATTATTGATTATAGATTTTGTCCTAAAGTGACGGTTTAAAGTTAAAACATTTTAATGTTTGATTTGTTTTACAAAAAATGCAGCTTTTCGCTTTACAATACATTAACTGATGGACTGGAGTTGTGTGGATTACTTGTGGATTATTGTGATGTATTTATCAGCTGTTTGGACTCTCATTCTGACGGCACCCATTCACCGCAGAGGAACCTTTGATGAGCAAGTGACGTAATGCTAAATTTCTCCAAATCTGTTAAAAAAACGTACCTACATCTTGGATGACTTGAGGGTGAGACAACTTTTGGCAAATTAAAACTATTCCTTTAAAACTTATCTGGCTTGATTAGAATGTGTAATATGCTGATTATGGTTAGCGTGCCATGTTTATGTTTATGATGGTTGGAATATAGTAGACGCGTGTTCGTTTTGAATGTGGGTTAATGTGTTTAGGTCAAAAACTGTTTACAATAATGAACTTTACAATTTTGTATGCTAGAGCCAACTGGAATTTTATGCTCCGTGATTATTATTCTTGGTCTCAATCTATATAGATCCATATTTCTGAGTATACAGCTGTGGAGGTCGTATAATCTACACTCGAGACGGGCCAAATAAACTGTAAACAGTGGTCCAATTATTCACTAAGCCAGTTGGAGAGAAACAGTGATTAGGTGAAACATACGCTCGCTCCTTTTTATGGGAACTGCACTGCCTTTGATTACAGCAAACACATCCACAGAAAGTGGAAACTCATTTCCCTGTGTAAAGTGATTTTGACTCAACAGAGGGACTCAGTTAACCTGTGCTGCAGTACTTGTGTGCTGATTCTATGGATGGTGGTTTCACCGGTTCATCGCGGGCAATCAACTGACTTTCACGTGATGATTTTTCCATATAGCATGTACAGTAGATGATGATTGAGCAGTATGTGAATGAAAATGAAGTGCTTCATACACAAAATATTGGTATTATACATACACTTGAGTAATAAAAATATATATATGTATTGATATTGTGGAATCTTTTTTGCATGCAGGACAGTGTGACGATGAGTATATGATGAAATCAAAAAGATCCAAAAGTTCAGTCTTGAATACGGTAAGGGAATCCTCCAAAATAAGTTCAATATGACACCATGTGACATTTCTGATGGTCACTGAACTATAAATCACATTAAATCCAGTTTAAAAGTATATAATGTTTCATGCAAAATGCATGTACCTCGAATGACCAAAAGCTAGAAATCCAATTCTTCAGCACATTTCGATTCTTTACGCTCTCCCCAAAAAGGCCTCACTCTCCTCTCTGTGCATACTTAGCTGTATTTCAGATGCTTTTAAAGTAAAAACATAAGACTGGACTGCCCCGAAGGCACCAAAATGCCAATGGGTTCCATGACACCCCTGTTTCTCATTTTGGATAAATACAGCCATTCGGGACATATGGTTCACGTTTGAGGAGCACATGTTTCAAGACTTGGTGAAGCAAATGCCCCACCGGAGATATCCAAAACAATAGTTTTTCCAGATAGGCCTGTGTTTCCAATATGCTGAGGAGCAAATGATGTGCTGTTTTGGGAATACTCATCTATTGATGCAAAGCAGGGAGACTTTGAGGGAGTTTAAGATGATTTTGAAGCCTTGAGGCAGTAGATTTGTGATTTGACATGTGAAGTTCTTTTTAGAGCCTCAGTTGGTGTTTTTTTATTTTTATTTTTTCACCAGTCATAGAAAATACCCAGAAAAACATACAGAATTTATGTCAGCAGGTGATGGATTTCTTAAGCACACCAGGTATTAGTTGGGCTTTGGTTCTCGGCCTACATTGTACTTTTGACCCCTTTGAAATAACACCAGATAATGCTTGTAGTCTTAAGATTATGAAAATGGCCTTGATGCTTAGGTGTGGTTCTGATTTGGGCTTCTTGAGGATTGATTTCAGTTTTTGTTTTTGTCTCGGCTGATGGATACAGTAGATCCTGTAAAGATGGCTTATTGAGTATAATGCACTCTTGGTTTAAGACTCGGCAGTTCTGTATCAGTCTTAAACCAGACATTTGAACTTTACCATAATATCTGGTGCATACTGTAGCCTTTTCTGGATGGGAAGTGTCAAATTTGACAACAATGACAATGTTCTACATTCAAGTTTTAATGACTTATAGGGGAGAGTGAATTAAATGAATTATACAGCAAGATTTTTTGATGATTTTGAAATTATTTTTATTAACAGTTTACTTGAAGCCTGTATGTATAATGCATTATAAAGGTAGTTTTAGTGCATTAATTATGCCTTGTAATGCACCGTATAATCCATTGTACAGTCTCATGAATAATTGTAACCACAGTAACATTATAACACTTATCAATTCATTGTTACACTATGCATTTTAAAATTTGGTTTTAATTATCTGTGACAAGATATAATGCATTACAATGCACATTATGAATAATTATATTGCAATATACCCTTTAAATACCTTTAATAAGTTTCTTATGCTCACCAAAGATGCATGTTTTTGATTAAAAAAACAGTAAAAAAGTGTAACATTTTGAAATTGCTACACTTTTTAGATTTTTTTTCAACTTTAATACATGAAAAAAATTACTATATTCACATGCAAATTGAAAAAACACCAGCAAATAAAAAAAACATCTTCATCAGTTTGACAACATAAGTGTTGCAAATCCTCACAACACATGCATATAACGAAACGCGCTGCAAAATCTCACAACACATGCATATAACGAAACGCGCTGCAAAATCTCACAACACATGCATATAACGAAACGCGCTGCAAAATCTCACAACACATGCATATGTAGCAGAAATGAGTCGAACCAGACAAATCAAAGAGTCTATCAGAGCTGTGTGCATTGAAACGAGAGCCAAACTCCTCAGGAAGTCATAAATCAGTTCTAGTGCCACAAGAACCAAGCAAGATAACCAACCAACCAACTTGTTCACACAACAGCTTTCAACATTAACACCACTAGAACAATTATTGACAATTTTAATTCGAAGAAGAGATTGTCAAATTTATTGTTCGTGATTGGAATGCAACGCTGGACATCACATGTAAACCCAGGAGATCAAGTTAAATACTTGCATTGACTTCCCCCCAACCAGTGAAACCAGACTGAAATTCCTAAGGGGGAAGGGCTTTAAACCTTTGTCTTCACAGAAAAGTCCCTTTGCCAGAGAATGGCAAAGAAACTGCTTTTATATATTATATATGGACCAGAATGAACTCAAAAAGACTTGTAAATGAATCGTTCCATTGCTTAACTCCATATTCATTTATGTGTAACCCACACATTTGACTATCATGTATAATCACTTATTGTGTATGTCTTTTGATAACTATAGGATACATAGTCATGTCTAGTATTGACATAATAAAATTTTCTTGCTTGATATTGTCCTGACAATCATTTATTTGTAAAATATATCATAATTGTGTTATAGGAATCATGTCCAAAATTAGATCCTGTGAGGCAAGAACCACATGCTTGGTAAGATAAACAAATGATTTATGACCCCAGACCCAAGACCATATCTGATTGGTCAAGGCAACATTTGAGGGGTGGCCAACAAGGAAGTTTAAATACTTTGGACACGATGTAATTTCGCTTTTAGTCTGCTTTTAGTTCCAGCCTTGCTCGTGCTATCAGTCATGCTATTAGTCATGCCTGCTCTTAGCTTTTAGCTTGTAGCTTTGCTACCTAGCTTTAGCTTGTAGCATCTAGCCATGCGGTTAGTCATCATTGTTCTTTGAGCGCGGTTCCAGCGTGCCTGCCTGCTGCTACTATGCCACGATGAGAAGGAACACAACCTAGTCTCGTCAAACTTTATTTCTTTTCTTTTCCGTTTGAGAGTTTCGTGTTCTGAGTTAAGTTTTGTAACGTCGAGTCTCCGACGCCTGACCTCGGATGCCCATTCAACTTCGACCAGCGCACACGACTCTGCACTTTCAGCCAACGCCCAACAACCACGGGCTTCCCAAGACATCACTTCACTACAGAACTTCCAGCCAATCAGCGACACCGGGATACCCCTTTCAACTGGAGTCACTTTCACAGCAAACGAAGGCAACGTATTCCCAGATATTTGTTGTGCTGGTGTATCTAATATAATTTTAACCCCATTGAGGAACTCAATGCGAGCGCTAATTATGTGATTGATGGTTGTTCATGTCTATGCAATTTAACGTATTGCTGTTAACTTGGGATTCCATATTTCCATTCTCTTAAACTCATCTTTTCCTAACTTTCGACCTTCCTGCAACTTGTGTGAATGTGTGTGTGCGTGCGTTTATGTGTTAGATTAGTTTATATGTCTTAGATTTATCTAATAAAGCCTTATTCATATTGAAAAGAGAAGTATCTTGTGTTTTGTGCTTACAAGTTAATGTCTTAAACTGCCGATCTTGTTACTGTGCTAATTGATAGTGTTTTCACTATAGTTTGGATATTAGTATCCAGCACAGATTTGATGTTAAACGGCTCGTTCACTGAACCGCAGGCGCGTCTCCGTGAACAGCCGTGAAACAGTGATTCTGTTCAAATTCCCTTTAAAATCTTAAATGATTCCCTTTGAGCTAAATTGACCTGTTTCCCTTACACATATAACGAAACGCGCTGCAAAATCTCACAACACATACATATAACGAAACGCGCTGCAAAATCTCACAACACATGCATATAACGAAACGCGCTGCAAAATCTCACAACACATGCATATAACGAAACGCGCTGCAAAATCTCACAACACATGCATTAACGAAACACGCTGCAAAATCTCACAACACATGCATATAACGAAACACGCTGCAAATCCTTCACAACACATGCAAATTAGGAAACGCTGCAAATCCTCACAACACATGCATTAACGATATGTGTTGCAAATCCTCACAACACATGCAAATTAACAAATGCGCTTCAAATAGCACTGACCACAATGGAAATGTTTCAAGGAGACCCCAAAAAGTGTCGGACCCGAATTGGATTTGTTTATCGTGCAGTGGCTACTGGTCAGTGGAGTTGTTGATGAACTGAAAGGTGAGTTGTTGTTTTTTTAAACACCCTGATTGCATGATTTCTTTATCTTTTGGATATTATTGGCTAACTTTAATATAATCAGCTAAATATAATTTCAAGGTTAATGAAAATAAATCTGCAATGCTTCATTAATTGTTTCTTAATGTGCATGTGTTGTGAGGATTTGCAGTGCGTTTCGTTATATGCATGTTGTGAGGATTTGCAGGGCGTTTCGTTATATGCATGCTGTGATGATTTGCAGCGTTTCTTAATGTGTATGTGTTGTGAGGATTTGCAACACTTGTGTTGTCAAACTGATGAAGATGTTTTCTTCATTTGCTGGTGTTTTCTTACATTGCACTGTGTTGAGCTCTCTCATCCACCGTAAGATATGCTACAGTACATATATATACTAATTCGCCATTATATGAAACTGTTTTATCCAAAATGATTTACAGTTATTTCAGGTTCATTCTGCTTGGTGTCTTGCTAAAGGCCTCAATGAAGATTGTTCATGGATCAACCCTCCTTGCAGGGTTTGAACCCACAACCTTTCATTTATCAGCCTGGACTTTTCAACTCTGGCTCAAATCAAACTATATTTTAAAGCCATTTCTGCTCCATTTGCTGCACCCAATGACTAAAGTAATGCATTGGTAAGACAAACAGACAGCTTCCTGCTATTGGTTGAGCCAATGGGTCATCTGGGTGGCAAGAGAAATATTTCACATTAAAAAATGTCACACTTCGGCTTAAAAGATTTCATGCCATGAACCTTGCAACACAAACTAAGAAGTTTGTCTTCAAACTGGAGCTGTTTCTGTACTTGCCAATGCCCGCCACACTCCCTTCTCATAATTCACAATGTAAGTTTAGAGTAGCTGGACCACAACATGTGCCTGAGGGTTGTTCTGGCCCCTCAGACTCCAGGGGTGCACAGAAATTGGATGACCAACGAGGAGGTCTTTTCTTGTTAGCGAGATTTATTGTTTTTTTCCGCTGAGTAAATGAATCAACAAACATGGCATTTCCTCCTGTGCGCAGTGGACTAAGATGAACCCTGTAGAGTATTGTTTTAAATTTTGTTCACTGCTTGGATTCCTGGGTCACCAGCTCGGGAGAATATTGAGATTTTAATTTGGCTTTGGAAACTTATGAGGCAACTAGTGAGGCAAACACTTTTGGAGTGGTTCAGTTCTTCAAGCAGGTAAAGTCTCTGACAGTTCTGGTAACTTATCAAATTATTTTGAACATAAAAACAAAGCCTCCTATCATAATTATGTATTATTCTTAAATGTACAAAAATATTACAACCAGAGTTAGCACTGCCTTTTGCCAATCTATGATATATTTTGCATCAGTGCTTCTTGCAGCATATTCATACTCTCATTGTCAGAAAATGTAGCTGATTTATTTTTTTACAATTACATTAGCAAATAGATTCATATTCATCAGCATCATAAATGAAACATTTTTCTAAATATCCTATTTTGTGTTCTGCAGAATAAAGGAAGTCAGGTTTGGAATGTTTGGAAATAAGGAAATCTAAATTTAAAGCGATACTTAACCCAAAAATGAAAATTACCCGGTGATGTACTCACCCTCAAGCCATCCTAGGTGTATATGACTTTCTTTTTCGAGTTATATTTAAAATGTTCTGGTTTTTCCAAGCTTTATAATGGCAGTGAATGTGGGTCCAAAAAATGTGTCTCCATCCATCATAAAAAGCGTTCCTCATGCCCCCGGTGGGTTAATTCAGGCCTTCTGAAGCAAAGCGATGCATTTGTGTATGAAAAAAAATCCATATTTAAAGCTTTATAAACCGTAATATCTAGTTTTTGCTAACTGTTGTTTTTTTTTTTTTTTTTGCTAACACATGAGAGTTGCATTCTAGCGGATAATGTCGGATGTAGATGTAGTGTAAGCTCTGGTGAGAATATGCTGGTCTCAAGAGAAACAACTATTGTTTAAAGCAAAGGAAAACCAGTCTCCTCTCTTCTGACATTTTTCTTTACAAATCCTTGTTTTGTGCTTCTAATTTGTGTCCAGTGTTTTGTTTTGTTCTCTCTCTGGCTCTTTACCTGTTTACAACTTCGGAATACGGACTAGTGAAAAGGCGTACAACAGCTAGCAAAAGCTAGAGATTATGGTTTCTAAAGTTTGAAATATTGAGATTTTTCTAACACAAACTAATCGATTCACTTCAGAAGGCCTTGTTATTTTTGGGAGAACTATCCCTTAAAAGTACAATCTTTTAAAATTGGTGAAAATGAGCCTATTGGTGATGGAGGATTAAATTTACATAGAATATACATTAATTCAGAAAGTCTTATGACTGAAACTAGTAACATTTTAAGATGATTTATCTAATCACTAGAGCCGTGTTTCCACCCCAGGAACTATGGACTTTGGGCTGGTACTCTGTGTGTTTCCACCACAGGAACCAGGAACTAAACAAAGTTCCAGGTAAAAAAACGCCCCTCAGAAAGTCCCTGCTGGCGAGGTGGTACTTTTTCAAAGTTCCAGAACTTTTGGGGGCGGGACTTGGGCGCTAAACATCCTAATTGGTTGAGTTCACACAGTATTGTGATTTCAACCATCGTTTATTCGGATAATTTTCAAAATATTACTGTTATTGTGTCATGAAATGTAATTTTAAAAGTATTTCAGGTGAGAATGTAGTTGTTTAAAACTCAAATCGTTGGTTTATTTATAAAGATAGTGTCCATTTAAATATGTGTTTCGCTGATCTCAGAGATGGTGAGCTCCACGCAATCAGCGAGAGCTCAGTCCTCATGTATCCGCAAAGAGCAGCTCCACCTCAGCTAGACCTTCTGATGTGTGCCGCTGGCTCTGATGTCTCTTTAGTGGTTAAACATAAAATATAATTCATTTTGGGTAAATCTAACAGGTTATCTTTGGTCTGTATTAAATTTATCTATATGTAAAAATGAAAATAAAAAGAGGCCATTGATATAATATTTTGTTTCAGTGTTATGGCTGTATATACACATATCTCTGAACTAAGTACATTTCTGCAGCTGTTATTATGTTTAAATGAAAAACAAAAGGAGGCAGTGGTATTTTTCGTATTCTTTTTCGTTTTATTGTAAATAAACAGTGAGGAAAATTGCAGTAGTCAAGGTGAGCTGACTGAAGTTATCAATAATCTGATAATTAATTCAAAACAATAAAAATATTTTAATGACAGATAATGATTTATGCTGCAGATCTTTCACAAAACAAATAAACCGATAAAAAACACACATGAACGCAAACAGCGATCTTTTGTTTAAGGCAAACCTACCATAATTATATTACGTTTAATTGTACAGTTAGTTATAAATTGTTATCAAATAAAGTTAATAAAACATGCTTTATCAGAAATATGTGCGTCTTGTTTGACAGTCAGAAACATTTATCTTACATAACAGAACAAAATCAGCTCTTCGAAAATGAAACGTATTGCATATTTTAGAGGTTTGTGTTTGAAAAAAGAAATCCCTGTGGTCCTGACGCTGATCCGCATAATCAACAGAAGAATAAAGCAATCTCCGCGTTGTATCTTGATGAATTTCCACACAGAGGTACGCAAAATATAGGGAGGATGTTTCCCCATGTTTTTGATATACCACCATCGGCTGTTAAATTTGAAAATCATTAATTATATACATCTAGCCAAGTTTGGTATGTAAGTTTCCCTTACAATCAATGCGAGCGTCGCAAGACCGGAAATAAGTATGCACACACTCGCGTCGCTGAAGCTCACCGGCGCCATCTTGTGCACCCAGCCCATTGTTCCTGGTAATTTTGGTGTGAACGCGGCATAGGTATGTTATTAAGTGTTTGTTTGTTTTTGTAAGAACAAAGCATTTTCCCTCCTACTTTCCATCCTGCATAAGTCAGTTTGATCATACTTGGTAATACAAGAGGCCCAGTTTCTACATGCCAGCCAGGGAAGGGGATAAACACGATCGATTTCACGAGGCCAGTGTAGCTTCAACATGCTCATACACATGAGGTCAGCGTAATCAGCCCACCCTCGCTGTCTCCGTTAACTCTTCTCTGCCTTTCTGTCAGTGGACTAGACTCAGTGGCTCGGGTATGATAGATGGCTCCTTGCTGACTATGAAAAAACTCTCTCTGCTCTGACAGGTGCAAACTAATATTATTCCTCTTCGCTCTCTAACTGATACCTGTGCCACATGTGGGTTGCTCCTGTGTCACAGCAATGGCTCTTTTAGCTCAGGTCTCCTCCTGGATCAAAGGCCCTTACTGTAAACCTGCTAAAGACAGCCAGAGGGAAGACGGTAATGTGAGAATGTGTTAATGGCAGAGATAGAGGAGTAAGCGATGGGACACCAGCCAGACTCAGCATTGCTGAGGAGATCAAAACTGTCAGAGACCGATATAAAACTACCAGTGTTTACACTTCAAGTAAGCCAATTTGTATGCTTATTTCCCTTAAAATTGTTCTCTTTGCATGTTAAATGGAGATGGGAGAAAAATCTGCAATCAGTATGGTTCACATTCTTGAAAGATGATTGTACTTTACTCACATGAAAAGCTTGCTCTTTGTTTCCGGGCTTTGGCAGTTCTTGTGGGGATCTTTCTTTCTGCTACAGAATATTTAACTTCAAATTAAATTAAGCGAAGCACATAGTTTATTCTGTCTAGAGGAGTGTACTGCAATCAGTTTGGTAACTCAGATGTCTCCACACCCCGCTAGTTTGGGAAATAAACATCATTGCCCAACCTTTCAAAATGTCTGGCAAATATTCATCCCTACACTCCGATTACTTCACTAGTTCTTTTACGTCAAGATATGGGTGTTTCTGGCTCTTCGGGGTGCTGAAGTCTTAGTCAGAGTTGCCAAATGTCCAGCCCATATGTCAAAAAAAAAAACATGCAATCAAGAGTGATCACTCAGAGAAACTGATCATAGCCATAAGTCATTTCATGTAAAGTAATAGGATAATGATTGTTGATGATATTCAGAGATACATGAAATGAAAGCACAGAAGTTGTTTCATAAAATAAAATAAAAATAAGATTTTCGTTAAAATGATAATTCAATGATTGTAATTAAAACAAACTGATAATGCTTTTTTTAAAAATAACACAGCAAGATATTATCGATGAACTAAAACGTTTTGGGTTTTTCTTCAACGCCACCATGAAGTAGTAGTTCACCCCAAAATGAAAATTTGCTGAACATTTACTCCCCCTCAGGCCATCCAAGATATTGATGAGTTTGTTTCTTCAATTGGATCAGGTTTAGAGAAATGTAGCATTACATCACTTGCTCACCACTGGATCCTCTGCAGTGAATGGGTGCCGTCAGAATGAGAGTCCAAACATCACAATAATCCACCAGTAATCCATTCCATCAATTGACATATTTTGAAGGGAAAAGTTTGTTTTTGTAATAAACAAATCTCAATCTCAAATACATCACAATAATCCTCAAATAATCCAGACGACTTCAGTCGAGCTATTCACTTCCTGTAAAGTGAAACACTGCCTGTCTGTAAGAAGCAAATCCACCACTAAGACATTGTAACCTTAAACCATTGCTTATGTATAGATATGCACAGATCAAGCAGCAATTACAAGAAAAAAGGGGATGGACTTTTTTCCACCATAGAGGAAGGATTTTTATGTATTGTGGATTCCGCTTTTCTCTTCACAAGACTTTAATTGATGGCCTGGAGTCATGTGGATTACTTGTGGATTATTGTGATGCTTTTTATCAGCTGTTTGGACTCTCATTCCGACGGCACCCATTCACTGCAAATGATTTATAAGTGATGCAGAGCAAGTGAAGAAAATGTAAATTTTTAGGTTAACTAGTCCTTGAATATACAGTACACCCCCCCCCCCCCATTTAAATTGATCATTTAAATTAAAATCTTAGTATATTTAGTTTACATTTTCTCAGTGTAAACTGATTAAATCGAATATAACATGACAAAAATTTGAATATAAAATATATTTTTTTCAAATAAACTGTAAAAAAAATAAAATAAAATAAACTGTTGAAATGATCACCAAATGGCATTTTACTACATGCTTAATACCTCACTCTATTTGACATATTGGTCATAGACATGAGATCATTCAGCCCTGACTTCCACATCCGTGGTGTTACGCTGAGAATTCGAACCATCTACCCTCCAGTTAGTGGTTATGAGGGTTTAACCACAGAGCCACAGAGTGACTGAAGCATCCTGTGAGAAAACCAACTGCTCTGTCACTATCTGTCATGGAAACTCCCATTCCTGTAGGTCTAAGAAGCCAAAATGTGTTTAGTTCTGCTCTTTTAATTGTCTGAGAGCTGGCCAAATCAGATAATGTTTTGGATTCAGATGGGATTTTTGGGTGTTTGAGTGTTTTGGGTTGAAAATGGTTGTATGAGGTTATGGTTGATGAATGGCAGTGTGCAAAGGGTTTCCTGTGGCTGTAGAATGAGGGTGGGTCGTGGGTCTAGCGTGAGTTTAAAGAAGGTCTAATGAAGGTTAAGGTTCAATGCATGAACAATAATAGTATGAGGAAAGATTTAAGATGTATTTTTGGCATCTCAGCTGTTGTGGTAGAACGTTCTGTTCAGTGTTGGCTCTTTATAATGAAATACCCAAGGACTGGATTTAGGAACAGGACAACACACACAAGAAAAAGCACACAACTTTTCAACTGCCCTGAATGAAAGTAGGGACCAAAAAAATGTTAAATTTCACAAGTAATCGCAATTAATTTCACGTTATCATGAAATTAAACGTTTTTTTTATTTATTTAATTTTTAGTAACACCTTAATTGAAGCCTTAATTGACATATAATGTATTATAAAGGTCATCATAATGTAAATTGTGAAGCATTATATCTTTTATAAATAACTGTAACCAATGTTAAAATGCATTTTAAAGGTGTAACAATGAACAGTTAAATATTAAGTCATCTTTGTAATTACAATTGCCAACAAGATCAAACAGTAAATACAAAGGGAATTACATACATGATTATTGTATTAAAATTCTTATATATCTTAGTATGTTTACTGCAAATAATTTTTTATTATTATTATTTTGTGTATGCATAAGCAAAAAATAAATAAAATTCAGTATGAACTGATAGGTTGCATATTTTGTTAAGCTTACAAATGCACTACTTACTAATTTTTGGCCCTTTAAAATTCTAAATGATTTCAGATTTCAGCTTTGTTTATTTTCCTTACTTGTATGATTAGGCCAGTTTTTTCTTTCTCCCCCTGAATACGCTCAATTTCACAAGCAGTTACAAAAACAGTTGCATGATAAATATGTACTTAAAATCCATCATGTCTGACAGCTCTCTTTTTTGGCGAACCAATTTAACAACCTAAGTTAGAAGCATAATTAATGTTTGTGATTTCACCACAGACTCTTAGCCATTGTTGTGCAAAAGACCTAGAATCTTGTGAAAATAAAGTTGGGAATAAGTAGCATTTATGAGAAGTTTTGCTGCTCTAGATCTGTCTGCTGACATCTGTAGTCATAATGTACATGCAATGCTCCTTATTGGATAATTGATCATCTCGGTTCCTCTCCATGAATCTGTCAGTGTAAACATGGTCTTGTAATATTCAGGAACATCTTGTACAAGACTGCCAGTGATGATCAAAACAAGCAGAGGCAAAGCACGGCGGACTCATCAACACAATTCAGCTGCGCAAACAACAAAATGGATATTTCAGTGACAATTGGAGGCTTTTGGAGACCATTAGATGAAGTCATGCCACATGTAAGATCAAACAGTCCAGACTCTATCACAAATTGTACATGGTAGCATTGAAGCTGTTTCTCTGTAGGCAACATTTCTATCTTCACTTTATAAGGTAATGATGGGAGATTTGACCTGTGAATCAGTTATTTTGAACAGTTCGTTTGAATTATCTGCTTTGAAAATGATTCAACAGTTCTTTCAAGTTGATTTCATCACATGACATCCTGGCATCGCATATTAAATGCTCCATTAAAGCTATATATAGATGCATTGTGCTGTTATTATGACTTTTATTATGAATGTTTATGGTATTTGCATGTATATAATTTGCATTTACATCAAACAAAACAAAAATTCATTGTTCATTGTTTTTGTTTTTTTTGGAAAACTTGATTGTTATCATGTTGATGAATCTGTAAACTTATTTTGGTACATTGCATTTGTAACATTTCTGTGATTGTTCATTCAAGAAAGTTTCAGTGAGTTTCTTTACTTTGTTCTATAAATGTTATTTCAAAGTTCTAAACAAAACATTCCCGCACTGAATTGCTGTTGCTGTTGGTTATTGCTGTAGATATAGATTATTGCTGCTGCTGCTGCTAGCAAGTACAGGAACTTTCTACTGCCAATGCATATGGCAATACAGTGCTGTGAGTATTTAAGACATACTGCTGTGGCACATATACTATATAAATTAACCTGTAGCAGAGCTACACAGGTGGAGCTGGGGAAGGTGGAGGGCTTCAGAGAAACTTAAAGTGCACTGCAAGTATTTCAAGTGAAAGCTAGCCAGCCATATAAATTCAAGACAGTTTGCTCAGTGGCTGCATATGCAGCATGAACCAATCAGCTTATGCCAAGTCATTTAACTCTCTGAATATCATTAGTTACATTAACACCCCGTCAGCCTGCGCCAACTAGAGTTTCATGGCTGAACTATATATTTATATAATCAAGACCAAAATGAGCTTAAAATTTGATATAAAAATCTTTTGAATGTTCCCAGAAATTTTGCAAATAATGTCTTCATAACTCTAATATAATTTATTTTTATTGCATTTGCATATATCAGAATATAATTTACATTTAAACAACACAGAAATTATTTTTGCTTTTTTTATTGTTGAAATTTTGTTTGCATGCTGTTAACAGTCATGTTTTAAACAATTTGAAGCTGTATTTGTAACATTTCTGCTATTTGTATATTTAAGTAACTTTCTACTTTCTTAACTAATGATCTTTAAATGTTTTCGCAACATTGTGACATGAAAAAAATCATGACAAAAATTATCTTAAAAAATCAAAAAAGTTTAAAACGTTTCCAGAATTGTTTTTTTTTTTTGCATTTGCATATATCGGAAAAGCAAACAATCTTTGATATCATTGCATGCTATTTATAAAAAATAGATGCATGTTGATAAAACTGTCATTCAGTCATGGTGAAATGATTAAAAAAAAAAGTTTTGAAAGTTCCTTGAAAATATATCTGAATTAAACACTAAACATAACTAAAATTGATTTACATTTACATTTCTTCTATTTGTCCACTGAGGTAACTTTGGCTAGTGTTCTGTAAAGGCTACTTGAAGTTCTAAAACAAGTGTTCTCACACAAAGTAAACTAAATGTATGCACAATCAAGCAAAATAAATCTTAATTTTAAAGCATTCAAATGCATTTAAAAGAATGTTAAACGTTCCCAGAACTTTTGCAAATAACAATTTCATAACCTAATGAAAACATTCTTACTACAACAAAATTGTTAACTGTGATCATACATCAAAGTATTTGCCTTTCTTGAAAAAGTCCTGGAAAATGCTCCTGCTTTCCTGGAAAATCATGAATCATATTGTGAGCATGAAAGCTGTAATCACTGTATGGGTGCTTGAGGCAGACAGCAGTGCTGTGTGTGGTGAGGACGTCACCGTGTGTGTGTGTGTGTGTGTGTGTGTGTGTGTGTGTGTGTGTGTGTGTGTGATGATGTTTTACAATTAGAATGAGCTGGAGTCTTCTGCTCAGTCACCATGTGGAAATGTTTTAGTGAACAAGGTATCAAAGTGTGACACCTGCAACACATTATGGCAGAGTTTTGCACTGATGAGTGAGGGAGTGTGTTTTGGTTGATGAAGGATTATTGCGAAGTGTACATTGATGTGTTTTTGTCCATATAGAATGTCCAACTATTATAAAGTCCACACCTGTGGTAAATTACACATATGTACAGCACACACCCATGACAGATACAATTTAAGATCACCAGAAAAATAAAGCAACCCATACAAAGTGTTGGTGAGACCTACAGCTGCACTGAACAGTGTAAATAAAACTATTGCTATGGAAACACTAATTTCAGCTCACTCCCGAGTGTCCATGACAGCTCTTCCCGTCTAAATGTAAATGTCTGGAAGAGGGCTGTCAGAACAGGGTTTACCATGAGGACTGAGATGGTAGTATGCATAAGCTCTCACCTTAGGAAATGACATAATTATTTATGTAAAGTAAAGGAAGGAAACCAAGTTTCTCATTTACTGCTGTTAAAAAACATGGAAATATCTGACAAATGACACATTCAGTATAAACATATTTAGCTAAGAAAGTAACCAAAAAAGTGACCCCCAAAATATTTGGCCACTTAAGTCACATTTAGAAATGTTTAAATGTTATTTCATTAAATATCAGACTAAGTGGCAAGTGTTCTTCTCTGAACGGACTTCACATTTTTGCATTGATTTTTATCCAACTGGTGTCAATGTCATTTTTGGTGGATGTATGAAGTCAGTTGACCTCAAGTTCACGCAGGTGTCAGAGCAGGTGCAGTCCATCACATTATTTTCCACTTAAAGTTTGACAACCAAAGTGACCAAATCTGAACAGAATATCTACTGTTTTAACATTTTATGACATGACATAAGCAGCTTTTTGTGCAGCGTTTTGTTGAAAAATCTTCTTGTGGTAAATGAAAAAAAGGAAATATATATATAAAATGTGTTTGGTTTGATATTTTTCATCCTAAATGGGTCCTAAAGTAGTTCTCACACACAAAAAAATGTAATTTACTAAAGATTTTAGTAAACACCAAATAAAACAATGTTATTGTTGGTTATGGAATATTTTGCCCACAATCAATGGTTTAAAAGTAAAACAATCTTAATGATAGATGTGTGTCTTGGCAAAATCACAGCAACTGAAGTCTACTTGTGAATTACAGTGATGTTTTTATCAGCTGTCTGGACTCTCGTTCTGACGGCACCCATTCACTAGAGGATCCTTCAGTGAACAACAGATGTACTGAAATGTTTAATTTCTCCAAAACTGTTATGGTTGAGTGAGTCGGTGTTTACACAACACCGTTTTCAACTTAAAATGGATACATTTTTATGCATTGTTGCCGTTTTGGGACTTTCAAAGTGCATTTGTTTTATTGTCTCTGTATAAACTCACAAAATTGCAAGTTTTGAAAATGATGTCAATCGCATATGTGTTCAGTCTGTGTATATACAGTATGTGTGTGTGTGTGTGCAACATTTGGACAACGTTGTTTTCTGTATGCAAAACTCTTCAAAAGCAAAAAGAAAGAAAAAAATCCTGTTTTTGGTGCATCATGTTGTGTTAACTTACCTGAAGAAATAAAATCATCTGCATGTCGTGTGGCCTGAGAGTGAGTACATTTTCAGCACATTTCCATTATGAAGTGAACTGTTCCTTGAAGTGAACTGTCCAAGTACTCTTAGGGCCACTGTAAATACTCCAGCCATGGAGAATTGAGACTTATCTCCAGAGCTCATTCTTATTAGTCATGGCTTCAGTAATCTGCCTTATCCAAAGAGCTAAATGTCATCTCACTGATGTTGTGGTTTTTCTTTGGCATTACTGAACTTGGCAATTTATTTTACATTCTGTTACAATTTAAGTTTGTTGATGTTTCACCATTCTGATTTTAATTTCTTTTCCACGTATACCACATAGCAGAGTTTGATCAAAACAAACAGCTGGTAATCACAATCATACTCATTTGCAAAGAATATTAGAACTCTTTTAACTGTGCGAAAGGAGAAATAAACAACATGCTCCAGCTGTATGCTTTGAGCGTTCCCTGGGTTTGAGTATTATTTAATTGAGGCAGCTCAAGTGGTAGCGGTGTTGTTGTGTGTGTGTGTGTGTGTGTGTGTGTGTGTTGAAAGTGAATACTGGCTCAGAGGATATAAGGCATTGGTGCTATCAGGGCAGATGGCAGAACGATGAGCAGAGGTTCTGCTGGGTTCCTTGGAAACAGGAAGTCCTGCTGATTGACTACAGCCTTGGGAGTTCAGAGGGCACAGACTGTGTGTGTGTGTGTGTGTGTGGCATTTCTGTTGTGTGTTTTTGTGAGGATTAAGCAGGTAGCAACATAAACTGTTGAAATACTTCCCATGCACAAAACAAATGTGATTTTATTTATTAAAAGTACATTAGAATTGTATACAACACTTTTCATTGCTGTGTATTAGTACTGTATTAAAACATTTGTCCCGCACATCAAGATAAGAAAGTCTGCAGACCATAATGATTTCATGTCAGAGTCAATATAATTATTTTATTATTATTACATTAACTACAGAAAAGTCTAGTTTATCTAGCTGGGTAAGTTTCTTTAATTTTCTTTTCTTTTTATTTTTTAAACAATATTTCCACTAAAATGTCAGTAAGATAATTTGAATTATTTATAACATAGCAACATTAGTTCAGGTTCTAAAATGTAGTAATGTCTCCCTAAAAACTGAATTATATTTGGTTAGAATTTATGTAATTTTAGAAAACTTCCACCACATAGTATCCGGGTTTGATCTTTAACTTTTTATGACATTGCAATGTTGGTTCAGAATGAAAAATGTCATTTGGTGACATTTGACAAATTATATTTAATTATATTTAGTTGTACTTAATAATAAAAAAAAAAAAAAAAAAAAAAAAAAATATATATATATATATATATATATATATATATATGCAAATGTCCTGAATAAGCTATTTCACATTACATATGTATATATATACTCCACAAGAAAAAATAATAACTGAATTTATAAAGATTACCCCATTCAAAAGTTTACATACACTCAAATCTTAAAGGGTTAGTTCACCCAAATAGCAAAATTATGTCATTAATAACTTGCCCTCATGTTGTTCCAAACCCGTAAGACCTTAGTAAGACTGTCACTGAAGGCTGACAGTCATGCATATGCTCTGGAACTGAATAATATCGCGTCCACATCGCAGGCTTTTGCGATTAGCAAATCGGAACGTCTCAAATCGCTATTTCGATTAGATTTTTTAACTGTTCGCGTCTCCAATACGCATTAATCCACAAATGACTTAAGCTGTTAACTTTTTTAATGTGGCTGACACTCCCTCTGAGTTAAAACAAACCAATATCCCGGAGTAATTCATTTACTCAAACAGTACACTGACTGAACTGCTGTGAAGAAAGAACTGAAGAAGAACACAGAGCCGAGCCAGATAACGAACAACAGGCCTTTTAGTAATGTCTTACAGGGTTGGAACGACATAAAGGTGAGTAATTAATGACAGAATTTTCATTTTTGGGTGAACTATGCCTTTAATACAGGGCTATCAGTTGATAACACCATGATACTTTTGTTGTACAGGCTTGATGTGGTACTGAAGTAGTACCATATTCATGTTTCGGGGACTGGTGGATATTTATTTATATATTTATTTACCTACTTTCTTTCTTACTTGCATACAGTAAATACTTATGTATTTATTCAGCCACTGCTAACCTAATTCAGTGTTCTGATCAAAACACACATACACCTACACACACTCACTCACACACACACACACACACACACACACACACAAGGCTCATGCTTTATATCTTTTAGCACTTGCTGAAGAATGTTGAAGGTCATGATGACAGATAGAGTCACATAATTTCTCTGAGTAATGCTTCCTGCTGCAGCTGATTCAAACTGAGCAGCGTGTCAAATCACGCTGTTTTCTAACAGACTGGCCTATTGTGCATGTCATCACTTTGGAATTCTGAATGCAAGCGGCATGGGAATCTCTGGGATAATGATTCATTTTGATTCACTTTCCTTCAGGCAAAAGTCTTGGTCTGTGGAATATGTTGCTTAATTCTTGATGTGCACTTCCTGATGTTATATCGCTCATTTTCAGATCATAGTAAAATTATAGTCTGTTATTGAAATATTTGACTTCACAGTAGTTAACTTGTGATGCATTTTGAAACTCGATTCATCCCTTTCCCAGGAAATGATGACATTTGTGTTTGTATTTATTATATATATATATTTTTTTTTATGAGATTTTTACAGCTGAGATTTTGTTATATTTTCCCACCTCAGGCCGAAAGAAGCAGGGCTGTAACCAGGAGAGATAAAGGGATATAATCTTGACTGCACATTTTTTGGTAGACAGAAGTTATAAGAGTGTAAAAGTCTTATTTGTGCCATTTCATTCTTCTGGTTTAATAACCAAAAAGGAACCATGACACAGACCCGTTCAATCTGAGCTGCGATTGATGAGAAGAACAGCAACAGATGCATCTACATCTTTTGAATGCTAGTCTCTAAGCACATCCACATCTTATGAAGCTCTTTCTCTGCATTTTAGCTCGACGATATGTAAAAATATGATGTAATACAGTTATATAGTATGAACTAATAAAAACAATTAGATTTCTTGATTTTATGTATTTGTTTTTAGCATTTTATATTTAGATAAATTATTTTCTATATGTATATTTTATATATTGTACAGTATATATTTTAGCTTGATTTATATTACATTGTTATTCTGTCATTCTTTATTATGTGTGTCCATTTGTTCATTCTATCATTCACACTATCTCATGGGTAGTTTTATAGCTGTCTGTGATAGCTTTGTTGTCCTCTAGTTTATAAAATGATGCCATGCTGATCTCCATCCATCCATCCATCCCATGTTGTCATATTTAATTGATCAAATAGTCTAATACCAGCATGATTTTTCTAGTTAATTAAATCAGCAGCAACTCAGACACAAGTGAATTGCTGTGAATGAGTCTTGCTGTAGAAAGATGAGACTGATAATAATTACCCAAGTGAAATGTCTGCCGAGGTTTTGGTACAGAGATGACAGTGTGTTTTTCAGGATGTAGCCCAAAATAGCCTAATTTCTAAAAGGGTCAAGTGAGACAACACTAAAATGAGTCGTAAAAGAAAGCTACTTTTGTTGGAGTGCACAAAGCATCCTCTATCTCGCTCCTCTCATCCTACTTACTCCTCCTTCCTGTCCTCATTTGGCAATGGCCCTTGAGTACCCACAAGGCTTTAGTTCAGACATCAGGCACTTAAGCCTGAATAATGTGTGGCTTGTATCATCTCTGTCACGCCCCATGTGTGCTCTTTTTGTCTCCGACAAGAAAATCAGTTTTGTATAGAAAGGATGGTGCAGAATGGAAAGATCCTCCAGGGTCAAACTATTTTAATAAACCGGAGGAAGAGCATGAGAGGACATAAAAGGGACAAAAATTCAAATCATCACTACTACAACAATTCCGAAGTCCTCATGAAAAAGAATATTTTTTAATTTTATTTCATACCCAGCTTAGGTTAACTTTTAATAATAAATGTTCCAATGAAGGTCTTTAAAGCAATGCCATAGAAGAACCATTTTTAGTTACCCAAAGAACCTTTCAGTGAACAGTTCCGAAAATAAATTTTTTTTTACTTAGTGTGAGGAACGATTCAATAACTGAAGAGCCTTTTCCTGTTTAAAGAACCTTTTTTTGCATTCAAAAGGTTCGATGGATGTTAAAGGTTCTTCATGGAACTGTCAATGCCAATAAAGAACCTTCATTTTTAAGAATGCAAAAGCTATATTTTGAAACATAGTAGCTTTTTTTCAAGATGGTTTAAGGTAGTAGCTATTCATTATCTGATCCATGCTTGGCATTAGCTGGTTGACCTCAAGATGACTTTTTTCAGAATATTTGTTTTGGATGAAACGTGTTCCATTATCCAGCAATTAAGGCAAAAATACACATCATACATAAAATCCCAAGGTCTCAAACATGCAACATTATGTGCCAATAGAGCTCTGCAAGGAATTATTCCTAGTTAATTGATTGCAATTTTGTTTTCGGTCATCTCAAGTGTTTTTTTTTTTTTTTGTCTGAAATAAACAAATAACCAAATTAATGCCAGAAACAAGATCTGTAGGCCACACAAGATGATCTTTTATTCTACAACATAAAATTCATCCACAATTTTGTACTTGTGATTTTAAGGTTTTTTACTTGTCTTAAAACAAGTAAATTAACAAGTGGCTAAATGCTCCTACGGAGGTTGTCAGGTCAGTCAGCCAAAAAAAATTACTGTGCGTAATGAAATTGTAATTTTTTATAGAAATACTTTTATCCTAATTCCCTTATGTTACAACACACTCAATGCATTGCTCTGTTGTCTTGAGTGATGGTGGTGCAATCTCATATTCATTCATTTATTGTGACCTCTGTGTGCTCTCTTTGCCTAAATAAATCCAACAGCTCTGAACACAGGGTGCAGATGAGAGATTGTCTTTCCATGTTTGCCTAGACCATCAGAAAAGCAGTAATATTTTTTAAGGCAACAAAGGAAGAAATATTCATCCATCCAACTTTACGTGCACTTTCTTTGGAGGAGCCGATGAGGAGAGTCAAACTGCAATGACAAAACGATAACAGTAGGCGCCTGAGTAATTATTGCATCAAAGATCCTGAAATGTTTAGCTTTGAAGGCCACAGTGTGTGTTCTAACACTTTCATATTTATTATGATTGGAGGCATGGGCGTAAATTTTGTCTAACATTAAATTTGGTCTAGCATAAAATTTCTCAAGAGCCAATTTTGAAGGGGACATAAATAATCCAGCTAAAATTGTACTTGTAAGCATATGTATACACAGAGGAAAGCCGTGCCACATTAGACAATGTCAAGCTGTTGTGGTCGCAGCGTGACAACGCTCGTGTCCGTTGTAGACATTACTATCTGTCACAGTGTTGCCAAGACCGTGGTTTTCCCGTGGAATCAGGCTTCTTTTTCACTATTGCCGCAGGCTGTTTTCCATGTCCACGCCGCGGGTTAAAGCGACCCCAATAATGTTATTTTAGCACCCGAAACACTATTTTTACCGCGGGACCCCACTGGAAATGCGGTTAGTTTGGGCTTGGGGTAGTTTTGGGTAGCAATTGTGCAGGGTTTTGTTGTGAACACTTGGCAACCCTTTCTGTCAAGCAAGTAACGTTAACCTGGCTGACTCATCGAAAAATACATTGGCATCATGTATTAAAGATAAAATAATCACTTCACCCGATGTTTAAGTGAATAAAAATAGCCGACAGCCTTACTTACTGAAGTTTCAAAACAATTGCCATCTTTCTCACCAGTTTGTGTGTGTAGGTGAAGTAAAAGAGCAAAGTAGGCATTTGCACCAAATGACTACGAGGCAAGGGAGTGAGAGACTAAACTTTCTAAACTTGAAATGCGCCTTTGGCCCGTTTGTGTTGTTTTACTACTTATACAATTATTTTAAGTATAAAGGGGGGACAATCCTAAAATGGGGGGGGGGTTCTGTCCCCCCTGGGATTTACACCTATGATTGGAAGTTGGAGGCATTCACTTTTTGAGAGCATTCATGAATACAGTAGTGACCATAAAAACTTTGATAACTTCACAGTAAGAATGAAACAGGGATTTTGATATTCCGCATTATGACATTATCCAGTAAAAGATCTTTTGTTCTGTCACTCTGTAAAAACCGATTTAACACTTCATTTAATTCTTTGAGTTATTCGTAGAACATATCATGTTGTAAAACCCCCCTTATCAATCCTGCCAAACAAAAGAGCCTGTAAATTCAAATAAACAGACAAAAGCGAAGCAGCGTAAATTCACCAGACCAGTCTGACATGGTCTTGGAGCTTTTAGAGAGTGAATACATTGAATTCTTGGCTTATGTGTGGCTCATATGACTCAGGTGGTCTCAGACAGGCCATGGGGCGATTTACAAGCCAAGCTTCCTGGAAATGTCTGCGATGCTAACAGCAGGAAAGGAATGATGGCCATTTTGAGGTTTACACCACCACTAGTAGACAATTTAATCCAGTAAAATATGCGAAATAAAACCTAGAACAATAAAAGGTTACACAGCCAGGAAAGAAAGAAAGAAAGAAAGATAGAAAGGATGAAGTGATGGAGGATTTGGCAATCCTTCAGCAATTACACAATTTACTGTTACAGTTAAAACTGTGATGCTGCTCAAATTGCTTGCAGATGAACATAGCCTCTGTGATGTCTTTCATTAAATGTAGAGCTGCTGATTAAAGAGACCCCACCCAGAGAACGGCAGGAGGCCAAATCCCATGCCTGAGCTGGAGGGATGAGACGCTGGGGAATAAAACAGCTCCTCGAGCCACCGCTTTTTTTGTAACGGTGTAATCCATTTTTCTAGGGAATGCGCTAAATCTGGCTCTGAACTCAGTATAAGACATTGCAGATGCTAAAAATCTGATTTACAATACCTGAAGTCATTCTTTCTGTGCTGCTTGGATAGTCACGCCTCGTGATACACGTAAATAGACTTGATCCACTGACTTTAAATCATTTCAAATGCTCTAGATTTTGTCAATAATCTGTTATCTCTATATTTTTTTCTATACTTGTTTGATTTTATATACATTTTTGGCAAATTGGTGCTGAATTATAAATCCCGGTCCAAACATGCTGTCAGTTACCACAAAAATGGTTTCAAATAATTTGTAAAACCAGGTATAAAAATTTACAGCAGTGAAAAAAAAAAAAATGTAGGACAAGATATTCAGAAATGTGCACCTCATATTTATATTAATTCCTTCATCAAAAGCATGTACTGTAAAGTTGTCAAAATGGCCTTTTTAGTTACAAAATGAAATTCTGCTTATTCATTAGCAACATATTCCTGTGAGGGAATTTTTCTTCACGTAAACATATAATGCACAAAGTTAACATTTTACATGGATACAGCAGGTATGGATATACAGACGGTTGGATAATTTTGCTGATGTTTCACACAAATTCAGGTTATTGAGTTAATTTTATAGTCTCATGTTAATAACCTACCTTTAAGGGTGCAACGGTTCACAAAATTCACGGTTTCGGTACGGTACGGTTCGGTAAGTTTTAGATATGGGGATGGGGGTTATTGGTTACATCCCTATGTTGGAAATATTTATGTTTTAAACCATGGTTATCCCACAAGCAACATGCAAACTTTTTTTTTGATTTATGCCATTGAATGTCTTAATATTGCCAATAATTGATTTTTTTTGACAATATCTCTATCGTCGATACTAGATCATTGTCTTTTCTAATAAAATAAGAATGTAATGGGCCTACGTTAATTTGAAATGCCAAATCCTTTTAATATTGCTAATAATTATTTTATTTTTATTTTTTTACAATATCTCTATAGTCGACACAAGATCATTGTCTTTCGACACAACCCAGTAAGAAGAGGTTATCGCGGGGTTTTTCACAAGTGTGTGGCCTGCGTCCCATCCTCTAGGCGCAACACATTGTCACCATCTTTTTTGAGTGTAGTGGCACTGAGAAAAAAAAATATTCACATATTTTAAATATTTTTTATTTTTGTAATGTAATAGGATAATTCAAATGAATCGTTCGCTTTGTAATGCATACTGAACCGAAAGCCTCATACCGAACGGTTCAATACAAATGTGTATCGTTACACCCCTACCTACAATTTATTGAAGCATCATGTATTGCGATATTTATTCCAGTGCAATGCATTGTGCGATAGACTTACGTAAATTTATGCAAGCTTGTTTTTAAAATGGAATTCATTCATTTTATCATCTGTAGTATGCCACACATGCTGTTGATGGAGCTTAAAGGGATAGTTCACCCAAAAAATGAAATATTCTGTCATTGATTTCTCACCCTTATGTCATTCCAAACCTGAAAGACCTTCATTCATCTTTTGAACACATATTAAGATATTTTTTGATGAATTCCGAATGCTTTCTGACCCTGCATAGACCGCAACATCAAGACTGACAGGTTCAAGGCCCAGAAAGGTAGCAAGGAGATTAAAGGAGTTAAAATAGGAGTTAAAAGGAGTTTAAAGGAGTTAAAATAGTCCATGTGACATCAGTGGTTCAATCATAATGTTATGAAGCTGTGAGAATACTTTTTGTATGCAAAGAGAACAAAAATAAGGATTTTATTCAACAATTCTTCAACGCAATTCAACGCATCAGTCTCTGTCGCCATTCACAAGAGTACCAGGACACATGCGTGTGGATTCCTCCACAGTGCATGTAGGTTCTACATCAGAGCGCTTGCTCCTGCGTCAGCAGCACCATGCGTGTGCATCACGGTACTCTCATGAATGGCAGCAGAGACTGACGTAGAAGAGAAGAATTATAGATTTTTTTTTCTATTTTGGCACAAAATGTATTATTGTTGCTTCATAAAATTAAGGTTGGTCTACTTATATCATGTGGACTATTCTGACATTGTTCGTACCTTTCTGGGCCTTGAAGGTAGTAGTTGCATTGCTGTCTGTGCAGGGTCAGAATCTCGGATTTCATCTTAGAAATTCTTACGAGGTTGAAAATAAAAAATTTATTTTGGGGAAAACTTGTCCCTTTAACAGTTTATATTTAGCTGAAATCGAAAACACTCAAACGGTTAATTCACCCAAAAAATTTAATTGTCATTAAAGGGATAGTTTACCCAGTTCATTTACTCACCCTCATGTCATTCCAAACCTGTATGAGTTGCTTTCTTATTTTGAACATAAAATAAGATATTTTGAAGACTGCGCTGTTAATCAAACAGTTGGTGGTTGCCACTGACTTCCATAGTAGGGGGAAAAAATACTATGGAAGTCAATGGCAACCACCAACTAAAACATATCTTCTTTTATGTTCAACATAAGAAAGCAACTCATAAAAGTTTGTAAAGACATGAGGGTGAGTAAATGATGACAGAATTTTCATTTTTGGGTGAACTATCCCTTTAACTC
The DNA here is from genome assembly GCF_023724105.1 of Carassius gibelio. NCBI lineage: Eukaryota > Metazoa > Chordata > Actinopteri > Cypriniformes > Cyprinidae > Carassius > Carassius gibelio. The sequence continues at coordinate 19,936,763 of NC_068415.1, forward strand.
ACCCTCATCATTCTGAATCCATAAAAATTGTGTTCATATTCAAGACACAAAAACCTGAGAGATTTCTATCCCTCCACTGAAACTCCACACAACTAAAACTTTAGCACTTCATAAAGATGTCATGAAACCATATCCATACTAGCTTGGCACGCAAGATCAAACCTCATTGTTTCCTGCATGTCAAGCAAGTACAGTTGAACTTCTGACTAAATTAAATATGTTCATCATATATAGTGATTGTGTCTCTTTAGAAGACTTTTTAAATCATATTGATTACTTTTAATGTACTTTTTAAAGGTGCAGAAATTTCAGTGGAATGGACTTTAAACAAAGTGACTGAAATTTCTCAGAATTCATAAAAAATATGATATTGATATATGTTCTAAAGATGAACAAAGGTCTCATGGGTTTGGAGTGACTTGGAATGTAAGGGTGAGTAATTAATGACAGATTTGGGTAAACTATCCCTTTAAGATTCACACATCATGTCTTTATCAACTGTCTAAAATGTAACACTTAATTGGGAATGTTTTATATCACTTTTCATGTTTGTTACTAAAATTTAATTAGTCATTAAACAGACATAAAATCATTTTTAAAGGACGTACATTTGAACAGAGCACGACTTTAGTGGAGCACTTGACTGAGGCTTGTAAAATCCAGCTTTCTGGGGTGATTTATTCAGAATCAGTCCTTTGGCAGCGGGGCCTCTGCTCTAACAAAAGCCAGATCTGAATCCTCACAATGAAGTGGGTCCCCTGGTGCTGTGATCGTTTGTCCAAAGGTGACATAAGGGGTTGGAGTACGGCCAGAGTTCCTGATGTAAGTGTGTGTGTGTGTGTCAGGATAATCGTGAAGCAGATCCCTGAAGGCTAGCTTCATTTTTCACTCTGTCATTTAAGCCACGTTAACGTCAAGCAGAACAAGGAAGAGTTAAAGGTGTGCTCTCTCTCAGAGAGAGAACTCTGTCATCGTAGGACCATTGAGGGGGTCAGACTCTCCTGTAAAAATAAACACAGATGCATACTGGCAGGACTCTTCTAGAAAGCATTCATCACTCCTCTCTGCAGGTGTCCATCTGCGGGTGTCAATGAAAGCTGATTTACCATATTCATAATCATCTATCAGTACAGTGACGTAACATCATACCACAAAACAGAGACTGCTGGGCCTGTGTGGTGTGAAATAATTGTGTGTTTTTTTTTTAGCTTTGAATCACATTGGGGGACCATATTAATACAATGGTACATTTAAGGAAAAGAAAATTGACTGAAATAAAAAATAAAGCATCTCTCTAACCACAAAAATATAACTTCTTACATTATAAAAAGTCATCTAGTGGGACAGCTTGACTCATATTTAAAACTGTCATTTTGTTAAATGTTAAATAAGTGTCATATTGTTAAATGTTATTTGTTCAGTGCCAATCCCAGCCTGGTCTAAAAACTGAAACTGTTGTTGGTGCACTTTACACTTTACACTTTCTTTCTTTTTGACAGATTATAACTTTTTTCCACTGGTGTAGTTCAGTATTAAAGTCGTATATCAGTCTAAATGTATCAGCAATGTCTTGTTTTCATGACTAAATTAACGTCTGGAGCAGAGGTTAAAATATATCATTTAATTTGTTTTATTTTATGTTTTGTTTTATGGTTTTATGCAGACACATGCTGAGAAAGAGTCAAAGTTCCCACGTTATATTTTTCCTTGTTGTTTCTTTTTGTGTGTGCTTTGGATGTACATTGATTCAGAATCATCCCCAGGGGAAAACCTGAGCTTATTTTGGAAAACCCTCATTTTACCAGACGAGAGTGTGGTAATATGTATCAGAATGAAAAAAAAAAAATAGATGAAACTTTGTTCCATGCACTTTTACTCCCTTCAGTTTTTACAAAGTGGACTTTATTTTCACATAAGCTCATCTGACTTCACTTTAAGAGGGTCACATGGGTAAAACAGAAAAGATCGGATGGTGACCTTGATGAAATGAACCTTATGAGCATATTATCAGATTTTTTTCCATTCAAGCTGAGGCAGGGGAATAATTTTCAGAGAAACATGTATTATGGAGCCCTAGGTGTTGCAAGCAACCCCCTGGACTATAAATCGTCATCTTGCTGCTCTGGCGTCTTGTTATTTTTACAATGAACCAAAGAGTGATGCAAAGAGAGCTTGAATCCAGTTTGATGACCCCTACTAAACTCCAACTCTAATGAGGCCTGAATTAAGTCACTCACTCGTTGCTTCATTCACTTCATAGATTTGGCCGTAAATCAGCTGAGGTTATTTTAGTGTCTGTTTTTCTATGTGGATGTGCATTTAAAGGTTTTATGTTATGACTAATATAGCCTGTGGGGATTCAACGCAGGTTAATTAACCTATTATCTAAAGTGAAATTGTTCCCAGTTGTTTATGCAACCAGTTCCTGTCAGATAATGAAAAGCAACACTGACCTTATGCATGCTGTTAATTACTTCTAATGTAGGAACGGCCTATGTGATATAGTTCAGCTAGCTTGTTATCAGCTTCGTTTAACAGGCAACACATGCAATTAATTGCGCAATATGGTTCTGCTTTGACTTTGCCATCATTCATATATCATTTGTTTTCATACAGGACCTTAGACCTGTTTCCTGGAATTGGTTCGGCTTTAACCTGACATTGTTTTGAAATCCCCTGTAATGAAGCATATCCAATTGTAGTGCTGGCAACATCTTGCTCTTGTTGGATAATAGCTCCTCTCAAAGTCTGGAAGCAGAGGCCCTGGTACAGTTAAAAGGAATCTCAATCTTTTGAACCCTAGTTTAGTGCACTCATACAGGCACTGGAAGCCTTTATGTGGTGGCCTGTGGTAATGTTACACAGCTGTGTGTCATTTTTGTTTCTCTTACGAAGATCCAGGACACAGTCAAAAGCCTTTGTGACAAAAAGTTCAGTCATGGTAGGGGGGCACTTAGTTGTTCTTTGTTTCGACACAGCAGAGATCAGAATGATGGAATTAAGCTCGTTAGACACACTGATTTCAGCTTCACTCATCCGGCTTCAATTAGGCCATGACAAAGGCAGCCAGTTTTTCCCTTTTTTGGTCTATAAAACATATTTTTCTATGATTAGGTAAATGTGTTGAATAAACCTATGAATTCCATTAATTCAATATTATATGAGTCTAAGGGCCGTTACATAGTCAACGCGAGAAACGCGAGCAAGCAACGCGAGCGACGCGCTCCCTTTCATAGTCTAAACAGTGAACGCAAGCGTCACGGGCGATGCGTGTATGCAATAAACCGCTCATACAACAGGGGGTAGTAGAGTCGGGTCGCGTGACATTCAGATCACAATGGCAACTGAAGAGGAGTGTATTCTGTTGCTGATGAACTATCGTATAAATGTGGATGAATACATATAAGTTCGCATAATTTTTCCTCTTCGCCCGCCATTGTATTCAAACCTTCTTCTTCTGTAAACACAATATACTTGAATTAATGTACAATACTTGCAATGTCGCCCCCACCGACAACGCATAGTATTGCGTGCATTGGCGCGTCACGTATCAAAAACTAGGACGACACATTTGGCTACGCACTGACGCATAATGGCGGCCGAAGCGTAACGATGCGTAGCCTCGGGGACGTGTATGCGTACAGATGCGTTGACTATGAAACGGCCCTAAAAGGATTCTAAAATCTAAAATGCTTAGATTTTTAATAGTGTCTGCTGTATGTTACTAATGGATGTTTCACTGTCTATGAAAATGTGTGCATGCTACAATCTGTGGCGAACGACTGAGCAGTAAATTCTTCATCAAATTTAGTATGATAGTGTGGGAACTTGCAGTGTGCCTGGCAGACCGAACACTACAGTGTCTGTGAAAGCATACTGGATCTCTTGCCAGCCGTGACTGATGCAGGACAAAACAAACTCCTCAGAAAGCAGTTTGCAAAATCTTGCCCCCAGCAGAGAGCATGGAAAACCAGTGGAGGTCTCGACACAAGCCAGACCTTCTCTGGCCACCCTGCTCTGCTTCTAGGATGCAATGGCTTACCACCACCAAAGTAGTTCCAAATAAATATGTGTAATATTCAAGGGCCTTATGGGTCTTGATTTTGTATCAAAAAATCAATTCGAACTATTAGAAACATGTTTAATAGGAATGAGTGAACTATTCTGTCAATATCTCAGTGTTGTACCTTGTCTTTGTTTGCCAACAGATTGATTTCTATAGTTATTAGTTACATGAAGAAGCCATGTGTGAACACAAATGTGCTTGTGTGTAAATTCCTCTTCCCATTGAGTGGTTGTTAAACTCTGAGCTCACAGGGATTACATGGTGACTGTGAACGCTGCTCTGTCAGGAAGTTCCCACTGCTTTCACTATCAGGGCGGAAAATGCATGTTTGTCAGAGATCCTAAACCTGGCATTGATTTCTGTGCCTCAGCCCTGGCTCCAGCTCAGCCATTTTATCTGTATCCTCTCCTTGCCATCCATAATCACACAGATTAGGAGACAAGCAAATGCCAAAGCAGTCTGATTTGTTGTATGTGAACCTGTTTTCACAGTATGCCCTATGACTAATTGGTGAGTCTGTCTCTCAAAACAGTCTTTTTGTTCATGGTATTATGTCTGCTCACCGCCATCGTAACTGGTCTGACTGTGTTTATCCAAGAAGTCTCAACCCAGACAATCTGCTTAGTGCTGTAACCATTCAGAGCAAGAGATCAAAGTGCATGGATAACTTTGGTTCATTGTCTTGACAGGAACTTATTCAGCTGACCAGTTATCGTTCCCAGTAGTTCCCAGAAGCAGTGGTCTGAACGCCAGAAAATACAAGTTTTTCCAAAGTATGGTCATCAAATGTGGGTAACGCAAGCTTAGGTCTTCGGGCTGCTGCTTTTTCTAATGCTTAAGGTGCAGAAGTCAATACTGTACGATTTATTGTCCAGTTTCTCTGGCATCGTATCGTCCTCCAAGTGTCAGAAGCCAAAGTCCGGTTAAGGCAAATCTATTTACCTGGTGGTCAGTTATTACCCTTTTCAATGGATAGGTAATACAATGTCCAAAGTTAAAATTGGACTATATGTTGTTCCCTAAGGGGTACAGCAGTTCGTCACTGGAGTTGTTAGGTACGGAAAGGTACTCTTTTGTAGTGTGTACAAAGTGTGTATACTAGAACAAAGATGGGATGTAGCCAATGCACCAAAATTTGGTCTGAAACTTTTTACAAAAGCCTTCTTCAAGGAATTAAACAAGAAATCTTAAACACTTCATAGCATAAACTTTTTCATAAGCGTCCCAACAGAGGAGGCCTTTTTTTTTCTCTGTATCGAGTTTCATGTTCTCCTTGTGTCTGTGTTGGCTCTCATCTGTGTGCTCCAGTTCCTCCAATGTTGGGATAAGTTGCGGAGTCATATGACAAACAGTTTGGAAAATGGGTGGATTTATTTTTTGGCCCAATATGTTAAGATTTTTTTTTTAAGTTTCTGCCAATATATAATGTCCCTGCTAAAGTGTTACTGCAACAACCAACTCTAATGTCTGTAGCAGAGAGGCTTTTCAGAGCAAAGCTCCAAAAAAGATGACAGAAAATATTTTAGCACCTTCAGCTAAAAGACTACCCCCAGTGCGATCAAGGCAGCCTCACTACCGTTTACTGTGTTAAAGGCTGGGCCTGCAACACAACCACTGCAACCCTTGGATCCTGTTTGACGGACTTAAACTCAGCCTCAGGCCCAGCAAGCCATCGAAGCCTTCGCAAAAGCAGGAGCTCTGGATTTGGTTTCCAACCCCGCAAGCCTGGGACTCAGCTTCCTGCCCCTGGAGCCCCAGAGACTGCAGGGGCTCAGGCTAGAAAAAGAGAGGTATGTTCAGCCAATATCCTCATCAGGACAAGTGCTTTGATGATGGGTTTCAGTGGCTGTGAGCACACAAAACAGCCCAGGAATAACACGCTGTAAAGCAAGACTGATTGAGACTGGGCATCTGCTGCTGAATCTTTAAAGGATAGTTCAGTAAAAAAAAAAAAAAAAAAGGAAACTCACCCTCAAGTTGTTCCAAACCTATGTGACTTACTTCCTTCTGTCAATGTTTCATTTAGTTATTTTTTTTCATATAGTGAAGTCTGAGGGGTCCACAGTGGGGTTTGGACCAAACAGTTATTCTAAATAGCTGTAAAATTCTGTCATTAATTACTCACCCTCATGTCGTTCCAAACATGTAAAACCTTTGTTCATCTTCAGAAAACACAAATTAGTTTTTTTTAGGAAGTAAAGCCATAGACACTGCAAAGACAGCAACATAGCTGACAGGTTCAGGGCCCAGAAAGGGACATTGTTAAAATACTCCATGCGACATGAGTGGTTCAAATGTAATTTTATAATGCTACAATAATACCTTTTGGGTTCTACATCAGAATGCTGGTTCCTGTCTCAGCAGCACTACACACATGCATTGTGGCACTCTCGTGAACACGTGTCAAAGGCTGATAAAGAAGAGAAGAAATTGAATAAAGTTGTTATTTTTGTTTTCTTTGTGCACAAAAAGTATTCTCATAACTTCATAATATTACGGTTGAACCGCAGATGTCACATGGACTATTTTAACAATGTCTTTACTACCTCTCTGGGCCTTGAATGTGTCAGTTGCATTGCTGTCTAATGGGAGGATCAGAAAGCTCACAGATTTCATCAAAAATATCTTAATTTTATTAATTTTTTTCAAAGATGAACGGGTTATACAGTAAATGGGTTATGGGTTTGGAACAAAGGTTGAGTAATTAATGACAGAATTTTCATCTTTGGGTGAACTATCCCTTTAACGAATGTATCAATTTGTCGCTGATCTGGATGTCAAAGTAATTAAAGTTATCTTTGATCACATCCTCAAATGTTGACATGAAAATAAATCTCACTAACTGAAGATGCATGTTGGAGGCGACACCAAAGCATCTTGCTCTTATCCTGGAGCCATAGAGGCAACAAAGAGGACACAGATCTTGCCAAACTTTGACAAATGGCAATCCATGCTGGTCAAATACACAAACAAGCACCAAATTATCAAAAAACAAAAACCCAAAAAAAGAGATTGTTTCTACTGAACAATTAAATTTTTTGGGATACCAAACTGTATCACGCAATTATTTAACATTTGTTTGGATGCAGACAGGATTTGGATCACTAAAATTGGCACTCCTTATTAGAATATGTATATACTTAATCAGACTAGAACACTAAGTTCTTTCATAAATCATATCATGATTAAATTATGCTCAATGGTGAAAGAAACACAGAATGTTATGGTATGAGATAATAGAGGCTGTACTTCTTGTATCCTCCTCAGTTGCTATAGCACGACCCCACTGACTATTCAAACATGAACAGCCTCTCCCAGAATCCCACCCTCTTTCTATAGTCTGTGCCTTTAATCAGGCTGTGGATCTATCCTAAAATCCCTTTGCCATTAAATGAAGATTTGGCATGACAAATTAGAACACTGTGTACTGGGAGTATCCAGCAAAAAATGGGGCCAGATCTGTTTTTCGTTCCATATGAGAGTTTGGAAAAAGAGGGAAGAAGCAAATATGACAAAGGGTTACAGGGCAACTTTGGTTAGAGAAAAGACCATTGTGACAGAATGAGAACATCAGGGATCTTTTTGATTAGTGAAATAATGGTCTGAGCTTTATTGTATGCAAAAGAGCTGATGGAATCTGCTACTTCCTATTTTATTGGCTTGCCACTAAAACAGGTTTTTATCAGTCCAGTAGTACACAAGATTAGTAGAGGCATGTTGATGACATAATTGGTACATACATGAAAATTCTATATAAACAGAAGATAGAAGACGATAAGTGCAATGGTGAAAAGGGGTGGGGCTACATAAGGTCTATAGGTGTGGTTGGTCTTATTGGAAATGGGCCAGCCCTTTCCTGTCTAAGGGTGTACTCACACTAGCCACGCTTGCCATGAACCGGGCCTGAGTACGATTGTCCCCCCTCCCCACTCCCCCTCTGGCCTGCACTCACATATAGGTTTTCAGCATTCGTGCCGGAGCACGCTTACGTCATTATGGTGCGACGGTTTCGGGATAAACAGGAAGAGCGGCACTCTCTGAACACAATGGAGTCCATCGCTCTGTTTTCTTTGTGGATAATTTTGTGTCGTTTGGTCCACAGCCCTTTCACAGCCTGTTGTTAAACAGATGTGTCGCCTTAGTGGCGCGAAAATTTTCACGTAATCTTGCTGCTCGTATGAGGGTGTTTGCAAGGTATCAGCTGAAGTGCAGCAAGGACTTTGCAGTTTTTAGTTTTTATGCGTTTTGCACCTCTGCCGTAGACCAAAGCGACCCTTTCCCTGCCATGTTGGTTTTGGAGCGTCGCAAAACCGTGACACAACGCGTCCTTTTCCGTGCTCCGGCACGGTTAGCACTCACACTGCATGCGAACCGCGCCCGAGTCCAACTGAACCGTGCCCTGGCCCACCTCTTCCAAGTGGGCCAGGGCCGGCTAATCGAGCCGCGCCTGGGCACGGTTTGGAGCACTCACACTAGTCAAACAAACCGCGCTTTGGTGGTCAAACACACTCGGGCACGGTTCAAACTGGCTAGTGTGAGTACACCCTAAGTGGGCAGGTATTGGCCAAATAATTTTATTATTTCAAGTAAAACTTTATCAGTATTGACATTTTGGAAAACTTTGACTTCACTTCATTCCAAATCCTGATCTTATATTTTTGTTCCACAACTTTTCAGATATGTCATTTTCCCTTATTTTTTAAGCAACAAAATTGAGACCTGATGGCAATAAGAATGAATCATTCTTTTGTGACACTTCAAAGAACCAATTTATAAACCATTTTGAATGGTTCATCTTACAATAAGGAAGTAAGCTACTGTTATGTGATGTAATCCTGTTACATTATATTTCATTATATGTTTTGGGTGAGTGGGTGGGGGATCCTGTAAAACTTGAATGTAATTTCATTAAAGCCATGGAAGTAAAAGCAATTTCCCCGCATTAGACAGTTTCACTGGCATGTCTTTTCTAAACGAACTTTGTTGCTTTGTTGTCCCTCGACTTTGAATAATGTGGAAAAATGAAAAACTCCTGCCAGGTGCTTTTGTACATAGTTTATCAAGAGTGATTGACAGCAGAGCTCTGTTAGCACCACATGCTCACTCTCAGACGTTAATGCAGACAGAGGAAAAGCCATTTGAACATAAAGAATGTTACTCAGTGATTTACAAGGTCCCTGAGCTTAGAAAAGAACACTTCAGCCTTTACAATGAACAGTAAGTGTGCACTAAAATACCGGGGGGTAATTAATAAAATGCGGTTTTACTACTGCCTGCATCGTGTGTGATCCTCATGCACACACGTACTGTATAGGTTTTACTGGTGAGTAACTAAGTGCTTTAATTTCACACTCGTGCTGCTAGCCACTTAAACCTTGGTGGCTTCGTTGGCCGAGCTGTGGAACATTCCAGGCAATCAAACAATCAGGGTGCATTTAAAGGGAGATCTGGTGGCCATTTCATGCAATGGAGGATTTTGCCAAAACAGCGCTGTTTGAATTGGACAAGCTTTCCTGAGAAAGGTGTGATAGTGTGCTGTGCCAGGATAAAAGGAGAGTGGAACTGTGTGAACTTGTTTATCTTGTAATCCAGAACACATTCCATATTGCTAATGCTGAATGCTGACACTTTGATTTTTCATCTTGTTCGTCAGTGTGATCAAAGTCTCTGGTGGAAAACCTTGTTTAAAAATATTTGTTGTTGCAATCAGGTCCACATGTGCTCTGGAACGATTCTGGCGTAAGTGTCCAAAGCAACTCGAATGTGTTTGCATTGAGAAAAGAGATTTGGCAAGCCAAAAGGACTTGCTGGATATTGCTTGTGGTGTGGCATGCACATGTTTCCTTCAGTCACAGTGCATGACTGAGCTTTCTTTAGATAAAGCTTGGATTATGTGAATATGAATTACTTCTATGAGTTTTTTTTTTTTTGTGAATGATAAACATATAGTATTTCCGAGTATGGGTCTCCATACTTGGGCACGTCATGTCACTTTTTATAATGCCAATGACATTAATGATACAATATATTACTTTTATGCATTTATGATACAATTCATACATTATTAAAATTGCTTGTTGTCGTAAAATCTGAAATTTGTATTCAACTGCATGATTGTGAGTGACCTTGACTGCAGTCTACAGAACAGCTGCCATAAGCTATTTAATTTTTTAACTATTTCTGTTGTTTCTATTTGCACCAGTTAAGCTTGATTGGTTATTGTATCAGAGGTGATAAACATAATTTGCCCCTTCTGTCTGTATAGAGTTGACAGAGTGCTGTTGGTGTGCTCGAGCTTTTATTAACCAAGACCGGTAATTAATTAAATGTAAAACATAATTGAAGTCAGATGGTGCAATGATGCAGTAAATGTATTTCTGATTGACCAAATGAAATGGGCTCCAGCGCTTGCTTTCATCACAAATATTAGGCATCTGAGAAAACAGTGTGGATGTGATTCTAAGGTAATGAAGTATAAATGTGACGTGACTCAAAACATTTCAAACAATGATGTTTGGACACACATGGTGCATTGCGCCACAAGACAACAGAGCATTAAAGGTCCCTGAGGCACATGTGATGCTCAGGGCCAATGTTTTACTCCAGCGCTATAAGCTGAAGTTCATACGTGTTTGTCTCTGGAGGACTGTAAATGTGTGCAACATTTTACAGGAAATTATAGCTGTTGAGAGTCTTTGTCTGGAAGAGTATAAGTCACCTGACAGCTTCAGTCTGTGTCTCAGTGCAGCTTAATTGGGTTTGTGAGCCAATAACTTAATGTTCTCAGTGTTATAAAATGAAAAGCAGAGACCACCTGGTACTGTTCTCTTTCTCTTTCTCTTATCTATTATTTACTTATTTTTCAGCATCTTCCCGGATGCCTTGATTTAGTGGCCCATGATTCAGTTGTGCCATATTTGTGCAATTATGGACTTGCTTTATGGCCTTAGCAGTGACCAGTGACCTCTTATTTTGGTGAGTTTCATATTAATTTGCTGTCATGATGAGGCATTTCAGTACTGAACGTCACATGTAATCAGTGGGAAATATCTTTTTACTTTTAATAAATTTAATCACTGCAGTACATTTTTAAGCACAGACAGACAAACAATTGAGGTTAGACCCTCTTTATTTTAAAGGGGGGGTGAAATGCTCATTTTCACTCAATATCCTGTTAATCTTGAGTACCTATAGAGTAGTACTGCATCCTTCATAACTCCAAAAAGTATTTAGTTTTATTATATTCATAAGAGAAAGATAGTCTGTACCGATTTTTCCCGGAAAAACACGAGCGCCTGGAGGCGTGACGTGTGGGCGGAGCTAAAGATTCACGAGCGCCAGTAGGCTTTTGCGTTGAGAGCGTTTGGAAGCTGTGACAGCTGTTAAGGCTGAAACTGAACGAGAGCAGCAGCAGCAACGACTCGCTCCGAACGGGGCTCGAACCCCGGGTCTCCGGGAGGGGAGGGGAGGGGGATGCACTAACAAAGGAGGCAAAGATATTTTAAGCAGTTTTACTCACCGCCTGTGGTTCCAACACAAAATCGTGACCCTTTTTCGTTGGGATTGCATCATCCTTAAGAAATAAACGATACGCAAATCCGTCGTCAAACTGGGCTTTGTTTGTAAAACAAGCATTTTAGAAATGCAGGGAACAAACACTTGCTCCGATCAAACTCCGTTGATGCTCTGTAAAAATAAACTCCATCTACTGGTCCCTTGATGCTGTTTTTTCTTTGGTAATCTGTGCAGGGTTGTCTTGCCCTGGCAACCAATAACACACTCCTTTTGTGACATTTCGCGACGCTCTCGCTCTGATCAGTGAATGTCTGTGCTCTCAGTGCTCTGCTATACGGGAGCGCGCGCTCTTCCGGCAAACGTGCCCTCAGGACCCATATAAGGAAATTCCGCTCCATCTAACGTCACACAGAGCCATACTCGAAAAAAACTTTCCGAAACTTGTGACAAACCGGAAGGAGTATTTTTGGAACAGAAATACTCCTTCAAACCTACAACTTAATTTTTGAAACTTTGTCCATGTTTAGCATGGGAATCCAACTCTTTAACAGTGTAAAAAACTCAGTATGCATGAAATAGCATTTCACCCCCCTTTAATCTTTGTTTTACAGTATATCCATTGGGGGAATTGGTGATCATCTGCCCATCTTTACTTCTGAGAGATACTGCCAGTCTGAGAGGCTCTTTTTATACCCAATCAAGTTGCCAATTGACCTAATAAATTGCAAATAGGTCCTCCAGTTGTTCCTTAATATGTGTACATTTAATTTTTCTGGCCTCCTATTGCTAACTGTCCCAACTTGGAATGTGTAGCTCTCAAGAAATCCAAAATGAGCCAATATTTGGCATGACATTACAAAATGTCTCACTTTCAACATTTGATATGTTATCTATTTTATATTGTGAATAAAATATATGTTTATGAGATTTGTAAATTATTCCGTTTCTTTTTTACTCACAATTTGTAGTGTCCCAACTTTTTGGAATCGAGTTTGTAATAGTGGACCGTTAAAGGGAAAAAATACAGTTTTAGCAAATTCACTGGTAAAGATGTCCCAGGCTTGGTGCAGTGGTTGGGCTACTCAAACCCCTATATTTCGGGGCTGGTTTTGGGACCAGTTTCCTGTCTGGAGCCAATTATTCAGTTGTTAGCAGGAAGCCACACAAACATACACACACATAGAAAGCCATCACTTATCTGGCAAACATATGGTACAATGGAGTCAGAATGAAACAAAATGATCTGTGACTAACACACAGATAACTTCATCTACATATTTTCTTGCCCTTCAAAAGTCACTTGCTTTTGACCTTGGTCGTCCAGGCCTTAACCCCAGGAATGTGTGAGAGTTATAAAATTATGGTTGCATAGGGTGTGTCTGAGTATGTATTTCAAATATTGCGTATTTCTGCTCGGCAGGGTCTGTTTCCACCTCATCGTGCCACTGGCCTCTCAATGTTCCTGGGAACACCAGACTTGGCCCACCTGCCAAAAATCTATATTTTTTTCCCTTGCGAGTGCCCTTCACCTGACCTTTAAACTCATTCATAAGCTGCTCACCATTCATCTTAAACCAGACCGTCCCGCTCGGGCCCTTTACCCCTACATTCGACCTGACTGAAGTGTTCTCTTCTGCTTTGCAAATGAACATTTGGTGGTGGCAAAAAGGGAAAAAAAGCATTTTTATTTCCCCTCTCTTCTATGTCTTCAGCCTTCTTTGTGCCTCTTTTCTCTCAGCTGTGGGTCTGCTGTTTGATCCTGGCGTGAGGAAGTGTGGGTGTAATTGTGAGTAAAAATGGGTCACGGCTCCATGAGGGTAATTCCGAATAGGTTTCAGGCTGAGCCAGGAATTAAGAGAAGAAAATGAGAAAAGAACAATGAAAATGTCAGCGAATACCATAATAATAGCAACATTAATTAAAATATTTTCTTAACGTTTTGTGTGAATGTACCATGTTGTTAACATTTTCAGTAACATATCTTCAAATTCATCATCTTATTAAAGATA